>NC_137188.1:12424239-12652220 GCF_951804945.1 Podarcis cretensis
TCCCTCCCTTCCCCCACCCTCTCTCTTTCTCTTGGCAGCTAGCTCAGCAAACGGTAGATGTAGCGGAAAATGGCCGCTCTGGCGAAGGGGGCGGAGGAGGAAGGGAGCCGAGCTGAACTTGAACATGACGCCTAGCGGAGAGCAGGAGAGACCCGGAGAGAGGGAGAGGGAGACGCCGGGGCTTCTCTGGGCGCCGCTAACTGCTGCCTTTGGCCCCGATCCAGCTCTCGAGCTGAAGAGGGCCCCCTCCCTTTCCCCTCCAACCTTGGAAAGATCTCCCTCTCTCCAACGCCCTCCCCTTTCTCTCTTCATCCTGCGCGTAAAAATTAACTCTCTCTCTCTCTCTGGCTAAGCGAGCTGGGCCCTGCGGCAGACTCGGCGAAGGCCGCTTCGTCAGCAGTAAGATCTTGAGCTCTGCGGAGCCCAAGGTGGACGGGAGAAGAAAGGCGCGCGCGCGCGCGTGCACACACACAGAGAGAGACACACACACCGGCTGGGCTGCAGCCTTTGCTGCACCAGACCCAGCTCCGCCCGCCCCGCACGGGAAAAGGAAAAAAAAAAAACAATTCCTCCTCGCTCTAACCTTTACCCTCCTCCGTCCATTTTCCTCCGCACACCCAACTCCAAGCCGGGTTCAGTTCTAAAAATAGACCTCTTTTAAGTGCGGCGATTTAGCCTTGGGAAGCGAAGTCGCATCAAGTTCAAAGGGGATTTCTGTCGCCTCCCCACTTCGCGCCTGGGTATTCCGCAGGGAGCCTTTGATCGAAGAGAACGATCGCTCTATTAATCGATGGCGATCGGTTTCTGTATCCCCGCGCTGCCCGCGCCTTCCTCGGATGAGCTCCGGGCTCCCCCCCCCCCCGACCCTCTCGCGCGTTTACTCTAAAGTAAAAGCTCTTTGGAACTCAACGGGACTCACAACCCCCTAGGTAAAAGCGTGCCACCCCCGACGGGCACTTCCTATGAGTCTCGAGCTGTTACGCTCAGGAACAAAAGCTCCATTGCTGTCCGTGGGAGCTTACTCCCGAGTAAACACGTGCGAGTCGGATTTGCCCTGCAGGGCCGCTGCCAACTTTAAGCTGGCTTTGCTCAATATTAAGTCGGCGGGCTGCCCAGAAGTCGGCGGTCCTGCACCCATTTACCTGGACGTAAGCCCCATGGGGCATTACTCGTGAGTAGGCACTATAGGGTCCCTTGTAGGGCCTACTCCCAGGCTAAAGTTCCAAACCAGCGGGTACTTCCTCGCGAGTAAATCTGCCTTTTGTCCCGAGTCAGGAAGTTTTTCCACGGGATGAGCCACGGTCTTTTAGAAGCTTGGAGGAATATTTATTTTTTTAAAGGGCACGATCCTCATTCGCTTACCTGGAAACTTCATGGAACTGTATGGGGCTTGCTTCTGAGCAGACACGCTTAGGATCGGGGCGGCTGCGGGGGGGGGGGGGGGAGCGCCGTGAAGTTTGCGAAGGGAGAAAGTGCCGCAGTTGGTGCGAATACTTTCCTCGCGTCGCCGCCTCTTCGAATCGCACCTCATTTCCCCCCCAAAAAAACTCATCCCAAATTCTTTGACTTTGAAGGAAATATGGAATTTTACGTGGCTGTTCTCGACAGCCGAATAATAATAATAATAATAATAATAATCCCCGCGCGCCGTGGCTTGGGTAAGCGGTGAAACTCGGTCAAACTTTTAAAAATCCGGATTGCGTGGAACACCCTCCCCCCCCAAAAAAAAAAATCGGAGTAGGAGAGAAATGAAACGGGAGGGGGAGCAGAAGAAGGTTTGAGGCTCCCATTAGTGATATAGATTTGGCTTTTGGAGTGGGGGCTAAACGCCAGCCGAGGCCAAAAAAATAAAATACTTCGTCGTTTGCAATGTGGAGCAACAATAATTGTAGGAGCTTATAGCGGGAGGATGTAGAAAAATGTTGGAATGAACGTATGAATCACAGCCCTCTCCTTCCAAAGCGAACACACCACTCAAACATTCCAGACAAACCACCCACATCAATTAATAGATATATCGAATTATCGGCATGTTTGATAGCTCACGTGAACAGTGGTTGTCTGAATGCAAGTCTGCATCTCAGTAAATGGCCCATGAGGTGATAGGTCTCTGGTTGGGGGCCCTACCTCTACAAGACTGGAAAGCGGGGCTCCTCATACACGGCTGAAGATCACCCATGCCCCAAAATAAAATAACATAAAATATAATAAATCCCTGCAGATAGAAATCTAGTTCCACAGGGACAGCCCTGTCTGTCAGTTGCAGCAAACGGGGGAGAGGCACCTCAAAGACTGGCAGTTTGGCGGAGCCAGAGGCCTTGCAGCGGCTGGAGACAGTGATTTCCTAGTTTCCCTCTTCCCCTTACCTTCCCCCAACCGCAGAATTATGGCTAAATTCTTAATGAAAGGCTACTGTATAAATCATTCTCTCATATATGGCAGTCCTGTAAACAGAGTCGAAAGTTCAGCCCTGCGGATCAAAAAACAACAACTTGATATTTCAGGGCCATATGTCCCTTTTCATAATGAGAGAGAGAACTGTTTAAATTAACTGTTTGAATTATTTTTTTACGCGCACGCGTTTCTTCCGCGCAGCTATTCAATTGCGGCATTAGAAAGTTTCCCCCTGCTCCAGCAAGCCGCTAGCCATCATTGTGACCTCATTTTACGCTTCCTATTCATCCTCCTCCTTATTTTGCGCCGGTTTCAGAAGTAAACAGGGCCGCTATTATTACCTCCAGGCGGATCCTTAACTTCCCAGGAGAGGCAGCGAACTCGCCACGCTTTGGGGAGTTTCCAAACCTTACTTAAGAAGCCGACCTCAAGTCAGAAATCATGCGCCTTTTTCATGCGTAACAGAGAGCCGGGTTATGGTTCCATTTCTACAGAAACTCACACCCCTTTTTTTAAAAGTAAAATAAAAACCCTTCCCCTTTCGCCCTTCTTTTTATTTTATTCTGCTTCCAACTGCCGGCCGTGTCCGGAACAAGAGTTTTGTGGTTCGGGGAAAGTTTGGGAGCTGAGTTAATTTTTCTTCTCTAAACGCCTGGCAGAAAGGAGCTGGGCCGCGTTTTCTCTTTTCGGGGAATGGGGGAGGAAATATCAACCTCTATCCACCTCTCCCCCGGGGTTTTTTGAGGTGGTTTTGTTTTTGTTTTGTTTTTTGACACCCCCTCCCCTTTGCAAATAAGGAGGTCAAGTTGGCCAGGAAACATAGGTCTTGTGAAATCTGCAACTGGCGAAGGGAAATGCAGGAGATTGGAGCTGTGGGATTAACTCAATCGCGCCTCTTTCTGGGATTGCGCCCTGGTGTGTGTGTTTGTGTGTGTGTGTTGGTTTGGGACACACACACACACACACACACACAGAATGAGTACCACCTTGGCCCCGCGACCGTGGTGCAGCGTGCATGGCCCTGGCACCGAAATTTGTGGGTGCCCTTAATGGGGAATTTTGTGGGTGCTCGCTGGCACCCAGAGGGTTAGATCTTGTGCTGTGGTGATCATTCCTAGCCGGTCTCTGAGAAATCTCTCTTTGTGATCTTCACGACCCTTTGCAGACAGAGCCCTGAAGCGTAGCGTGGGGGGGGGGGTGCAGGGGGGGCGGCCGCACCGGGCGCAACATCTGGGGGTTAGGGTTGGGGGCGCAAATCCACGGGTTAGGGGGCGCAAATCCACGTGTTAGGGGGCGCAAATCCATGGGTTAGGGGGCGCAAATCCATGGGTTAGGGGGCGCAAATTACTTGCCTTGCCCCGGGTGCTGACAACCCACGCTACGCCACTGCCTGAAAGAACTCCCGTTCCAAAAGAATAGGGGGGGGTCTCCTTGTTTGTTTGTTGTTGTTTTTTTGTAGGAGGGGTGTCTCCCCTTGTCGTTCGACTTGTTTGCTTGCTCGGCCGCTTTGCAGCACCTACTAAAAGTGGTTTTCCAAGGAGCGAATCATTTGACTTTCTATTCGGGGTGGGGTCTGGACAGATTTTCAAAACCCATCGACGCCGCCTCCCACCCCACAGCCCCTAATTACACGGCCCGCCCCCCTGCTCCCAAAATCCACCAACAAGGCAATTCTGTGGGTGCCTACTCGGAAGTAAAGCCCCATTGAATTCAATGGGGGGGCTTACTCTTAAGCATATATGCAGCTGAAGGCCCCGTTGAACTGAATGCCCTTCTGAGCAGTTGGCCTGAAAGGCCGCGATCCTGCGCACATCTTCCTTACCTGGAAGTAAGGCCGGCGAGACTTCGGCGCAAACATGCCCAGGCTTATGTTGAGAAACATCCTGGTTTTATTGTTACTGTTACCAGAATCAACAGCCTGCTGTTACATTAGCTTACCAAAATATGATTTTTGTTGACGCTGGCGCGGGGGCAGAAGGGAATAGAAGTTAGGAGAGAGTTGTGACTTCTTTGCCGAGAGCTAAAAACTGGGCTGGGGGCGTAGGAGGAAAGAAAAACTACTTTAAGTTTGGAATTCCCTCCTCTTCAGATGATAGGTGTCTATATACAAGCGCCCTTTCAGGTGGAAAGGCAATTGTGCGTCGCTCAGTCCTGACTTAGGAAACTTTGGGTACGCGTGCGTGTTTCGCTTCGCAAAGTGCGTGCGGAAGGTCGGTGGCAATAATGGGATTTTTTTAAAGGCGAGAGGGAGGGCGAGAGTGCTCCAGAATAGGAAGAGGCTTAGTTTAGTCCTCTCGAGAATCCCATTTCCTCGCGAAAGGTGCGCGCGAGTGGGTTGCTTCTGAGCTGAAAGCCTTGGAGACGCGATTCCTGCAGCGCGTCGTTCCCCTGTTCCAGCGATTCTCACCCAAGATCTAGAGGACTGCTGAGTCCAGCCAAGTTCTACTCGGAAGTAGAGCCTCTCAGGGGAGTGGGGAGGTCCTCTTCTCTCGGTTGGAGTAACGCCGCGCACGCCTCACGCACCCCCTTCTCGGAGGACTTGATTCTGATTTCTAAACTCTCAAAAAAAAAAACCCACACACAACCCCAAACACTCGAAGAAACAGCTGAGTTTATTTTTGGGGAGCTGTATTATTTTTTTAAAATCATATTATTTTAGCCCCCTTCCGGGTTGTGAACCTACCCCCCTTTTAAAGCCCATAAATAAATAAAATATTTTTTATTTTAAAAAAAAAATTGTAAACCTTTCCTCTTTTTTTCCGGAGACGTTGCCGGAGTCGCCGCATACGATCTCATTTCATTATATATATATTTAAATCGCCTGCGTAAAGGCACGATCTTTGGGCACGTCTCCTCGCGAGGAGGAGGAAGGCCCCCCCCCCCCCGAGTTCGACCCGACCTTTGCTCCTAGCTAAAACGTGGGTGCGGGATCGCAGCCTTCGGGTGTTTTCGTGGCAGCAGCTGTGACCCCCTACTTACTTACCCACCTACCTACCTACCTATTATTATCGCTATGAATTAACATCCCAGCTTTCCACCTTTTCTCGAAAAGCGACGCGTTAACTTTTCACCAAAGCGCATTGCATGCACGCGCCCTGTGCGCGCTACGCGTAAGGTTGGATACGATTGCAGCCCCCCCTTCTAATTTATTTATTTTTTTAAAAGTTGGATTTATATATATATAATGCTTCTCTTTCGGAGGGCTAGGCGTGCTTTCCTCTCTCTCTCCCCCCCCCCCCCCGCTCTCCCTGGTCCCACCCCCTCCCCTCGGACACCCTCCCCCCTCGCCGTCTCCTCCCCTCCCCCCGCACCGATCCATCGCCGGGAAAGAGAGAGTGAGAGTGTATGTTGGGAGAGAGGGAGAGGGAGAGTGTGAGAGGGGGAAATTGTTCCAGCCTCCGAAATGACTCAGTAACTTTTACGCTTGGAGCTGCTTTCTCAAACCTCTCTCTTCTCCCCCCCCCCCCTTAAAAAAAACCCTCCTCAACGGTTTACTCCGCGACAGCTTGGAGATGTATTCTTCACCTCTCTGCCTCGCCCAGGTAATTAAGGCCTCTTTCCTCCCCCCCCCCTCTTTTATCAGATATCTCCTTTCCACCCCCTCTCCTTCCTTCCTTCCTTCCTTCCTTCCTTCCTTTTTGCATTGCTAATTTGTATCATTTTTTTGGGGGGGGTTGAAATCTGTTTCCTCTTCGCAGCTCGGTGCCTTATTTTCTTTCTCTCACCCACCGCCCCCCTCTCAAAATCCTTTCTCTCCACACACACACACACACACCCCACCGGAGAAAAGAGTTTTGTCCATTGCAGAAAATGCGTGGCGGGGCTGCGGGCTTGTGGCGCGCGCGCGGGGGGGGGGGGGTTGGAGAGAGAGAGAAAGCGGTCTGTGCATTCGTCCGCCTCTGAGTCAGTTGAGCTTCCTAAAAGGCGCCCGATTTCTGTCAAACCCCCCCCCCTTCCCCACTTTGCAGGTCGATTGCAATAAGTTTCTATTTGTATCCTTCCCTCCTAAACCATCTCCTCCCTCCCCCCCCCGGAAAAAACCCCCACCATTCTTCCCTCCTCTTGTTGAGCCGAACTGCTCAAGTCTGGATCAGTATGAGATGTGGGGAGCAGGACGCCCCCTAATCTGCACTCCTTAGGCAGCATGGGCTGGTGGTTTGGTGACCGCAAGAACACCCTGTCTTTCCACACTGGTGTGTGTGTGTGTGATGGAATGGGTGGCTAGGGTTTTTCGGTGGGGGAGAGGAGAGGCTTAATATCAATTGTTTTCCCCAACTGTGCACCAAGTTCTGATAAGTTGGCAAAGAGAGAGGGCTGTGTATGTGTGTCTGAGAGAGCGCATTTTTGCAAGAATGCCGAGCGCATAAGTCCCAGTGTGCCGGAGTTTGCAAGGCTATTCCATGCCAGCATGCGTAGGGGTTAACTGAGTGTGCGCGCCGTAGGTTTGTAAGTATCGGTGAGCCTTTGAGTGCCCCAGAGGTCGCAAAATCCACCCCAGTGCGCCGGAACGAGTGTGCATATGCGCCGTGCACTGCTGCCATAGGCCCCCCCCCTGCATGGAAGGATGTGAACCTGCGCACATGGAAGTGAGAACGCTCGTGTGTGCCAGACAAGGCGGCGTGCAAGAGCTCAGGCGAGCGAGTGTGCAAAAAATGCGCCGTGCGCTGGTGGCACATGCCCCACATTCCTCCCTGCATGGAAGGACGTGCCCAGGAACCTGGGCACATGGAAGTGAGAACGCTTGTGTGTGCCAGACAAGAGAGAGGCAGCATGCAAGAGCACGACGGTCCGGCGCACGTGTCGCCCAGACAATAGTGTCCATGCGGGGCCCTCGTGCAAAGGCTGCCCTTCGTGAAAGCGTGCAAGCGTGCGTGAGACAGCTGATTGTGAGCGAGGGGTGTGTGTGTGTTTGTGTGTGTGTGTGTGGCTTCCTTCCTGTGCCTACCCCCCCACATGCCTGTGGCATCGATGTGCATCGGCCACCGATCTGCAACGACACTATTGCTGCACGAGGCATGAAATATTCACATGCAATGCTGTATATTTCATGGGAAAAGTCGCTGGTCGGGTTTTCCAGGCGTCATCAGAGCAAACACAGTTTTTTACATTCCTGTTATTCGGTGTCCCCACAAACCTGTCTTCCTGCGGTGCCCTCCTTGTGTTGCCAGTCACGGGATGTTGTGTGTTTTTCCTCGGCTGTTTGTTTTCTCCCTGTGTGTGTCAAAATCCACTGTGGGTTGCAGGTCTCCCTTTGGAAAGGATACAGTGTTCACCCTTCCCTCGACATGACCAGCTATAAAGTCTTTTCCCCACATGCGAGTTTTCCTTAGCGGTGAAGCGTTGCCTTATTGTGCCCGGGGCCTGATATTATTGCGGGCTCCTTCCGACTTTTGCTTTCGCGTCCCCTCCAGCGGGGCAGCCTCCCCTCCCCATCCTCCCTGATCGATTCTTGATATTTTATTTTAATTATTGAACACCCGGCCTCTCATGTAACGACTTCCTTGCTGCAAACTAAGGGTGATTCTTCTGATAAGTAACTCCTAAACAAAGCGGCATCTCACAAGAACCTTGACATCCTTTTCTATCAAGGGCATGGATTTTATTTTATTTCTAAGTGCATTTGTTGTGTGTATGTGGGAGGGGGGAATGAACTGATAGCAAACTCAAGGATTTTTCCTTCAGCGGGGAGAATTAGAATTAGGCCGCCCCAAAAACATAGAGAGGCGTTTAGAACAGACAAGGCCCGTGTTGATACAAGCTGGCCTGAGCTCTTGACAGTAGATGTGCAAAGATGTGGCCCAGCCAAGTCAAAATCTGCCCCAGTTTCAATATTCCGCTATCAGAATTCTGGACTCCCTCTTTTTTTTAAAAAAAAACAACAACCCTGTTTTTGAAAGCTTTGAGACTTAAATCTTGCCCATTGCTTGTAAATCCTTTTTGCTGGTTTTTTAAAAAAACAGCCTGGTGTTCAAAGTCCTGTCCCTGAGATCGAATAAAATGCCTGGCTTTCCGAGTTTCAGAATAAAAAAAGTGAAAGATCTTGGCTTAAATCTTCACCTTGGATCAAACACATGTGAGCCTGTGTAAAATATCAGCCAGTAGTTTCAAAACCTTGCTCTGTGATACAGTTGCAGTCATGGTTCAACAAGGTTCGTTCAGAGTTGGGTTTATTTAAGGGTTTTGTTCGTTCAAAACACCTATCCGTGTAGGAAGCTGCCCGCCGCAACCCTGTACGATGTACTTTTCTCACCGGGGGAACAGGATGGGTAATTTTGCACCAGATATGGTTTGGTACATGGGACACAGGTGGTGCTGTGGGTTAAACCGCAGAGCCTAGGACTTGCCAGTCGGAAGGTCGGCGGTTCAAATCCCCGCAATGACGGGGTGAGCTCCCGTTCCTCGGTCCCTGCTCCTGCCAACCTAGCAGTTCGAAAGCACGTCAAAGGGCAAGTAGAAAAATAGGTACCGCTTCGGCGGGAAGGTAAAGGGCGTTTCCGTGCGCTGCTCTGGTTCGCCAGAAGCGGCTTAGTCCTGCTGGCCACATGACCCGGAAGCTGTACGCCGGCTCCCTCGACCAATAAAGCGAGATGAGCACCGCAACCCCAGGGTCGGCCACGACTGGACCTAATGGCCAGGGGTCCCTTTACCTTTACCTTTATGGTTTGGTACAGTCCATCATGACGGATAACAGGCGCAGTGTAGGCTGCCCTGTGCAGAAGAGGGTACCCGTTGTATATCTGCATGAGTCTCTGCTCTAGATTGGCACTTCTTATTTTTAATCCAGGCAAAAACCAGCTCACTGTTATCAGATGGTTAGGAAACAGCGAACCAAGCACAACACTTTTTAAAAAAATGAATGTAACCGCCTTAAAGTCCCATATTTATGGAATGATGTGGGGGCCATATTTGCAACGGGGGAATATTTACGTTTTGCAAGTTTGAAATGCGGAGATGCGCTGTGGATCGCTCTCAGTTTCAGCTGCAGGGGGCCAAGGTCTAGGGCCCGAGGGCCCCCTGCCAATAAAATATTTGAGGGGGCCAGCTCCCCCCAAAGTTGACCATAGCTGTCAACGTTCCCCCTTTTTTAAGGGAAATTTATTTATTCCGAATAGGATTCCTTGCAAGAAAAGGGAAAAGTTGACAGCTATGCAATTTCCCAGTACAGTGGTACCTCGGGTTAAGTACTTAATTCGTTGCGGAGGTCCGTTCTTAACCTGAAACTGTTCTTAACCTGAAGCACCACTTTAGCTAATGGGGCCTCCTGCGGCTGCCACGTGATTTCTGTTCTCATCCTGAAGCAAAGTTCTTAACCGGAGGTAATATTTTGGGTTGGCGGAGTCTGTAACCTGAAGCATATGTAACCTGAAGCGTATGTAACCTGAGGTACCACTGTAGTGATGTATGGAAGTGAGAGCTGGACCATAAAGAAGGCTGATCGCCGAAGAATTTATGCTTTTGAATTCTGGTGCTGGAGGAGACTCTGGAGAGTCCCATGGACTGCAAGAAGATCCAACCTCTCCATTCTGAAGGAAATCAGCCCTGAGTGCTCACTGGAAGGACAGATCCTGAAGCTGAGGCTCCAAGACTTTGGCCACCTCAGGGGAAGAGAAGACTCCCTGGAGAAGACCCTGATGTTGGGAAAGATGGAGGGCACAAGGAGAAGGGGATGACAGAGGACGAGATGGTTGGACAGTGTTCTCAAAGCTACCAGCATGAGTTTGACCAAACTGTGGGAGGCAGTGGAAGACAGGAGGGCCTGGTCCAGGGCGTCACGAAGAGTCCCCCATGGTTGCTGGGAGATGCTCCTGTCTGAAACCCTAAACTGAAGGAAGATAGGCCAGGGGTCGTGGGTTCAAGCCCCATGCTGGGCGAAAGATTCCTGCATTCCAGGGGGTTGGAATAGATGACCGCTGGATCCCTTCCAGCTTTGATATAAGAAGTAGCTTTTCCCTACCGCAGTGTGAGAGATGCAGGAACGCCTCTACAGTGGTACCTTGGGTTACAGATGCTTCAGGTTACGGACTCCGCTAACCCAGAAATAGTACCTCTGGTTAAGAACTTTGCTTCAGGATGAGAACAGAAATTGCACGGCAGCAGCAGGAGACCCCATTAGCTAAAGTCTTGCTTCAGGTTAAGAACAGTTTCAGGTTAAGAACGGACCTCCGGAACGAATTAAGTTCTTAACCCGAGGTACAACTGTATTTTAGAATAGGCATTTTTTTAAATGAGGGGCAGCTCCTCTTTTTAGATCTGGGATGGGGAATGGCTCTTCTCTCATCAAGGGTAGGGGAAGCGTATATATCTGCAGATATCATTGGAGGGATGCCTCTGTTTGGAATAATAATAGTTTATAATATAATAAGAATTTATTATTTATACCCTGTGCATCTGGCTGGGTTTCCCCAGCCACTCTGGGCGGCTCCCTACAGAATATTAAAAACACGATACAACGTCAGTCATTAAAAACTTCCCTAAACAGGGCTGCCTTCAGATGTCTTCTAAAAGTCAGATAGTTGTTTGTTTCCTTGACATCTGAAGGGAGGGCGCCACCACCGAGAAGGCCCTCTGCCTGGTTCTCTGCAACCTTGCTTCTTGCAGGGAGGGAACCGCCAGAAGGCCCTCGGGAGATGGACCCAGGTGTCCGGGGTGGAGACACTCCTTCAGGTCTCCTGGGCTATTTAGGGCTTTCAAGGTCAGCACCAACACTTTGAATTGTGCTTGGAAATGTCCTGGGAGCCAATGTAGGTCTTTCAGGACCAGTGTTATATGGTCTCCACTCCCAATCACCAGTCTGGCTGCCGCATTCTGGATTAGTTGCAGTTTCTGGGTCACCTTCCAAGGTAGCCCCACATAGAGCATATTGCAGTAGTTATGACCTTTAAAGACCTATACGGCTTAAGCCCAGGCTATACGAAGAACTGTATCCTCCCGTATGAACCTGCCCTGGCTCTGAGATGTTTGGGGGTTCCCTTCTCTCGGTCCTGCCAACCTCACAGGCTTGCTTGGTTGGGGGTGCAAGACAGGGCCTTCTCTGTGGTGGCTCCTCCGAAACAACTTTGGAACTCGCTTCTGAGAGAAACCAGGCCAGCTCCTGGCTTTCCTCCCTTCGGCAAACGAAGGCCTTCCTATTCCAACAGGTGCTGTTTTGAAAGGAAAGGGCTTTCAATAGTGTTCCCATGCTTCTATTACATGCATTTTAATAGATACTGTTTTAATTTTATTAGGGTTTAATGAATGATGGCCTTTTATAGGTTTGTAGCATTTCTGCATTTTTATCTGTGGCTGTTTTAACCTCCCTGAGTCCTGATCTGGGACGTGGAGGGGGAAGGCAGGATATAAACAAAATGATGATGATGGTATTCATGTAATTAAATAGTAAAAAATGAAAATATTCCATGAATGAGGGCATCTCTTCCGAAGCCCATTGGAAGTTCAGGTGAGGTTCAGGTGATTTTCCGAGCCGATTTCTCTGTGTTTCATGCAGGAAGAGGGAGAGAGGGCCTCTGAGTGTGTACAGAGTGCATTGGCTATGTCTCTCAAAGGAAAATGAATGCTGCTTTTAAAAAGAGCCCCCCCTTCCCATTTTACTAGGGAAACTGTCTTCTAAGACAGTGTTTATCTTAACAGCTGAATTTTTTAGAAGTACTTTCATTTTTGGATGTACGCAGACACACACACACACACACACACAGAGAGACACACACACACAGACACAAACAAAAAAACACAGATTGACTCAATTTGGAGGCAATTTAAGGAATCCCCTCACCTCTGAGCATACCCAGAGTGCCACCCCCCTCCCCGCAGCCACCCAATAATACCCAACTCCGTGAATTCCGGGTAGCCAGGTTACAAGTATCCCTGAAGGAGCATCTCCAGCCCGGATACCGGGGTCCATCTCCCGAGGGCCTTCTGGGGGTTCCCTCCCTGCAAGAAGCAAGGTTACAGGGAACCAGGCGTAGGGCCTTCTCGGTGGTGGCACCCTCCCATCAGATGTCAAGGAAATAAACAACTATCTGACTTTTAGAAGACATCTGAAGGCCGCCCTGTATTGGTTTTAAATGTTTGAAGCTTTATTCTGTTTTTAATCTATTGGGAGCCGCCCAGAGTGGCTGGGGAAACCCGGCCAAATGGGTGGGGTATAAATAAACAATTATTTTTTATTATTATTTTGCCCCTTTCTCTCTTTCCATCCCCGCCCCCCAAGACACAACTTCCAACTGAGCGATTTTAAACCCTTGGCAAGGAGTTTGCGCAGAGAGATTTCTTGGGACGGGGACGTCTTCTCGCCTTCGGGAACGTCTGCCTAGCTGGCAAAGCCACAGCATCCAGACCCAAAAATAGCCCTGGCACACTCGATGCCACTCCTAGCCAGGACGACGCACTGACCTGCTTGATTTGAGTCCAGGCCCTTGATGGCAAAGTCTCTCTCTCCCCAGCTGTCTCTCAGCACCTTGGGACTTTCCCTGGGCTCAGCCACCTCCTCCCTTGATGCCGCTTTTAGAAACCTAGGTCATGATTTTGCATGTCTTCCTCCTGGGTTCCCTGACCTTCTGGTCTCTGGGTTGTGTTCGTTTGCTTGTTTACTCACAGGGGAAAACAACAACCCAGAGACACGTATCCCCTCCAATGTTTCTCCTGTGAAAATAGGGACATCCTATTCCATCCCCTCCAATGTTTCTCCCCTGAAAATTTTGTTGTTGTTTAGTCGTTTAGTTGTGTCCGACTCTTCGTGACCCCCTGGACCAGAGCACGCCAGGAACTCCTGTCTTCTGCTGCCTCCCGCAGTTTGGTCAAACTCATGCTGGCAGCTTCGAGAACACTGTCCCACCATCTCGCCCTCCATCGTCCCCTTCTCCTTGTGCCCTCCATCTTTCCCAACACCAGGGTCTTTTCCAGAGAGTCTTCTCTTCTCCTGAGGTGGCCAAAGTCTTGGAGCCTCAGCTTCAGGATCTGTCCTTCCAGTGAGCACTCAGGGCTGATTTCCTTCAGAATGGAGAGGTTGGATCTTCTTGCAGCCCATGGGACTCTCAAGAGTCTCCTCCAGCACCAGAATTCAAAAGCATCCATTCTTCGGCCATCAGCCTTCTTGATGGTCCAGCTCTCACTTCCATACATGAGCTATACCCAAGACGGACAGGTCATAGTGGAGAGTTTTGACCAAACGTGATCCCCCTGGAGCAGGAACCGGCAAACGACTCCAGTATGCCTGCCAAGAAAACTCCATGGACAAAGACAACAGGCATATATAACGTATAATATTACCCAAATATTCCAGTTCACATTTTAAGCTCAAGTTCACATTTTAAGCTCAGATGAGTTCCCTTTGCTTTAAACCAGGGGTGTCCAACTTCCAAGAGTTTGCGATCTACTCCCACTATAGATAAACTGACAATGATGTTCTGGATTGGCCAGAGTTTTTGAGGGGTTTTTTTGGGAGGGAGGGGTGGTTGGACAGGCCTACTGTAAACAAACAAAACAAACAAAAAATGCAGATCTCCTTGGTAGAGTATAACCGTTTATCATGGAACATTCCTAAAACCGAGCTTATCTCGTGAGCCACATAAGACAAAAAAACAACAACACCACACACACACAAACACAGCTAACCATGAGGACATAAAGTAAAATATTATAAGGATGGGGGCTGTAGCTAGTCTGGTGCCCACTATAACCAGAGTTCCCCTTTCATGGATCACTGTCTTGCCGTGGTGAAGGGGCTTGAATAACTCAGAGAAGCTATGAGCCATGCCTGCAGGGCCACCCAAGATGGACAGGTCATAGTGGAGAGTTTTGACCAAACGTGATCCACATGGAGCAGGAACCGGCAAGCCACTCCAGTATCCCTGCCAAGAAAACTCCATGGACAAAGACAACAGGCATATAAAAGTTATGACGCTGGAAGATGAGCTCCTCAGGTCAGAAGGCATCCAACATGCTACTGAGGAAGAGCGGAGGACAAGTACAAGTAGATTCAGAGCTGATGAAGCGGCTGGGCCAAAGCCGAAAGGACGCTCAGCTGCGGATATGCCTGGAAGCGAAAGGAAAGTCCAATGCTGTACAGAAAAATATTGCATAGGAAGCTACCAGCATGAGTTGGACCAAACTGCGGGAGGCAGTGGAAGACAGGAGGGCCTGGTGTGCTTCAGTCCAGGGGGTCACGAAGAGGCGGACACGGCTAAACAACTCAACAACAACAACATAACCAGAGTTCATTGAACAACATGAAACAGACGCGAATATTCGTTTCCTCCTTTCCCCCCTCGCTTTGGCCAATTTTGCTCTATTTCCCCTCTCCATCCTCCCTAAAGGTAGAGGGAACCCCTGAACCATCAGGTCTAGTCGTGGCCGACTCTGGGGTTGCGGCACTCATCTCGCTTTACTGGCCGAGGGAGCCGGAGTACAGCTTCCGGGTCATGTGGCCAGCAGGACTAAGCTGCTTCTGGCGAACCAGAGCAGCGCACGGAAATGCCGTTTACCTTCCTGCCAGAACGGTACCTATTTATCTACTTGCACCTTGATGTGCTTTCAAACTGCTAGGTTGGCAGGAGCAGGGACCGAGCAACGGGAGCTCACCCCGTCATAGCGGGGATTCGAACCGCCGACCTTCTGATCGGCAAGTCCTAGGCTCTGTGGTTTAACCCACAGCGCCACCCGCATCCCCTCCATCCTCCCTAGTAAGGGGTATTTAAGGTCAAGAGCGGGGCAGGCTGCTTTGAAGATCCTACCCCTCCCTTTCCTTTCCTAGTGAAAGTTGTGTCCAGGGCATCTGGTCAGCAGACGGGGAAGTCAGAACGAACGCAGTCCAAGCGGGAAGGAGGGAGGGAGAGCGAAGCGAGAAGGAGGAAGGGTATTTCCAAAGAAAGGGCCCAGTGTTTTCTTTGAACAATGCTCAGCAACAAGACTGGGGGAGGCTGGAAGAAAAAAAGTTGTGCAATCTTATCTCTGCCCTTCTCCTTTCTGCACACACTCCCTCCCTCTCCTTTTCAATCCCGCCCCGTAACTCCCGGGCCAAGTCAAGGATGCAGTTATTTTTTATTTTCCTTTCGGCATGTGACGCTCTCCGAACAAATTGGGACGGCGAGAGGAAAGGGCCGAGGCAGCTCAAGAGAAAGAGGGGGAAAACGCGCCTTCAAAATCCAGAGGGGGTCTCTCCAGGTCAGCCAGCCTGACCCTCTGAAGGAGAGCAAAGAATTTGGAAATTACAGAGGGGACGCGGGTGGCGCTGTGGGTTAAACCCCAGAGCCTAGGACTTGCCGATCAGAAGGTCGGCGGTTCAAATCCCCGCGACGGGGTGAGCTCCCATTGCTCGGTCTCTGCTCCTGCCAACCTAGCAGTTCGAAAGCACGTCAAAGTGCAAGTAGATAAATAGGTACTGCTCCGGTGGGAAGGCAAACGGCATTTCTGTGCACTGCTCTGGTTCACCAGAAGCGGCTTAGTCCTGCTGGCCACGTGACCTGGAAGCTGTACGCCGGCTCCCTCGGCCAGTAAAGCGAGATGAGCGCCGCAACCCCAGAGTCGGCCACGACTGGACCTAATGGTCAGGGGTCCCTTGACCTTTACCTTTGTGCAGATCTCACTGTGCAATTGCAGAAGGGCTCTTGTTGACGTTTCCCCGATATCTAGTCCCCCCCCCCCGGTAACTTAAGACCCGGTTTTCTGCTGTGGTTTTGTCAGCGGGAATCCCGGAAGCTTCCTTTCGTCAGGTTGTCGGTTCCATCAAGTTCAGTCCTGTCTGCACGGTTTGGCAGCAGCTGTCCTGGGTTTCAGACAAGGAATCTCACCCAGGATGCCGTTGGAGGTTGAAGCCAGAATGTCCTGTATGCAGAACATGTGCTGTTCCGTTAGGCTAGGATCCTTCCACTACAGATAAAGTAAGATTAATAACAATAATTAACAAGACTAATAATTTATTATTTACACCCTGCCCATCTGGCTGGGTTTCCCCAGCCACTCCGGGCAGCTCCCAACAGAATATTAAAAACACGACGAAACATCCAACAGTAAAAACTTCCCTAAACAGGGCTGCCTTCAGATGGAAACGATGCCTTATGAGGAACGGCTAAGGGAGCTGGGCATGTTTAGCCCAGAGAAGAGGAGGTTAAGGGGTGATATGATAGCCATGTTCAAATATATAAAAGGATGTCACATAGAGGAGGGAGAAAGGTTGTTTTCTGCTGCTCCAGAGAAGCAGACACGGAGCAATGGTTCCAAACTACAAGAAAGAAGATTCCACCTAAACATTAGGAAGAACTTCCTGACAGTAAGAGCTGTTTGACAGTGGAATTTGCTGCCAAGGAGTGTGGTGGAGTCTCCTTCTTTGGAGGTCTTTAAGCAGAGGCTTGACAACCATATGTCAGGAGTGCTCTGATGGTGTTTCCTGCTTGGCAGGGGGTTGAACTCGATGGCCCTTGTGGTCTCTTCCAACTCTATGATTCTATGATTCTATGATTCTAAAAGTCAGTTGTTTATTTCATTGACGTCTGATGGGCAGGCGCCACCACCGAGAAGGCCCTCTGCCTGGTTCCCAGTAACCTCACTTCTCGCAGGGAGGGAACCTCCAGAAGGTCCTCGGAGCTGGACCTCAGTGTCCGGGCTGAACGATGGGGGTGGAGACACTCCTTCAGGTATACTGGGACGAAGCAGTGCAGGTGGAACACATTTATCCTGGCTAGTATAGCCTTATCTTCCTCTTTTCTAATCTGCTTTTAAAGCTTTCAGAATCGGTGGCCGTTACTTCTCTCCTGAGGGAGGGAGTTCTGCAGTTTAACCATGAATAAATCTGTCGTGACTCTTCTGAAATACTGAGCAGAAAAAAAGGATAATTCAGAGCAGGTCCATCAAAGGAATGTGTTGAGGAGCTTTTTGGAACCTGGGAAGGGCTGTAGCTCAGTGGTCGGGCAACCGCCTCCTGTGTCGAAGGTCGCAGGTTCAAATCCCGGCGCCTCCATTTGCAGTAACCGAGACAGTTGCCTTTAGCGTACGGAATAAGCGGCGCCCGACTTCTGAACTTTGCTTAGAGTAGACTTCTTGCCATCAAACACAGAGCTTCTTGCAGGTGAGAAAACAATGAAGTTGCTTATGTGATAGAAAAGGTTTCTCGTTGTTGTTTTTTTTAAATAACTTTTATTCAAAATTAAAACAAAACATATTATCCAGAAACATATCATCCTTATTTTCCCCCATTTTTCCTCCCTCCCCCCGCAGAACCCACCCACCCCCCGACTTCCCTCAGTTCCAGTCTTTGATTTCTCTAAAAATGCTGTTGTATAGACCTTCAAACTATTTAGCTGATTATTATCAATAAAAAGTTTGTGAATGTTTATTCCAAACCAGCCAAGGAGTCCAGTTCGCATTGTTGTATCTTCAAATACTTTGTAAAGGGTTCCCATTCAACTTTAAAGTCGCAGTTATCCTTGTCCCATAGCTTGTATGTCAGTTTTGCCAGTTCTGCATAATCCATCAATTTTTCTTGCCATGATTCTTTAGTTGGGGTTTCTTCAGTCTTCCATCCTTGTGCTACCAGAACTCTTGCGGCCGTTGTCGCATACATGAAGATGTTTTTCAGCTTTTTTGGCCGATCTTTCCCTACAATCCCTAATAAAAATGCTTCAGGTTTTTTAACAAATGTTAAATGGAACATTTTCTTCAATTCGTTGTAAATCATTTCCCAAATTTTTTTAATTACCTTACCATCCCACCACATATGAAAAAAATGTCCCCTCCTTTTCCTTACACTTCCAACATATATTTGAACTAGTTTTGTACATTTTCCCTAACTGCACTGGTGTCGTGTACCATCTGTACAAGGTTTCTCGTTGTAGCCTTAACTTTCTCGTCTGGTGGGAGGGAGTTCCATAGACCGACAGCATGAAGGAGTCGTTTCTCTCATCCGACACTCAGAGGGAGAAAAAGCTTTTCCTCTATCCTCTTTTTTCCGTGCCACAGAGAATTATACAAACATCTATCCTGCCGCCTCTTTCTCGTAAGTCCCAAATGCCTCTGATCACCAAAAAATTGATGCTTTTGAATTCTGGTGCTGGAGGAGACTCTTGAGAGTCCCATGGACTGCAAGAAGATCCAACCTCTCCATTCTAAAGGAAATCAGCCCTGAGTGCTCACTGGAAGGACAGATCCTGAAGCTGAGGCTCCAAGACTTTGGCCACCTCAGGGGAAGAGAAGACTCCCTGGAAAAGACCCTGATGCTGGGAAAGATGGAGGGCACAAGGAGAAGGGGACGACGGAGGACGAGATGGTGGGACAGTGTTCTCGAAGCGACCAACATGAGTCTGACCAAACTGCGGGAGGCAGTGGAAGACAGTAGGGCCTGGCGTGCTCTGGTCCAGGGGGGCACAAAGAGGCGGACACCACTAAACGACTAAACAACAAAATCCTGCCGCCACTCGCTCGCCTCTTTCTCGTAAGTCTCAAATGCCTCTAGCTTTCCTTGCAGGGACGTCGCTCTCGGCGCAGCCCACCTTTCAGGGTTGTTGTGAGGTGGGCGATAAACACCGCAAGAACTGGCTGGTTGGCAACCTCACCGCCAGCATCTATGGACCAGCAGCAGTGTCGGGGTCAAGGATCCATAGTTTCTGGGATGTTTCTGTGCCACGAATAGATTTATTGGCTATCGAATCGCCCTCCTTCACCTTCTCGCGATTCCTGCCCTTTCCCCTTCCTTCTGAAGACAGTCAGCTTTCAAGAGGGAAATTGCTTGCGTCTGGGGTTTCTTTCTTGGTGCTGAGCGTGGGTAGGGCATCGTAGAACTGGAAGAGACCCTGACAATCATCTAGTACAAGGCCCTGGAATACGCAGGGATATCCGCGAAAACGATTTACGAAAATGCAGGAATATGCTCTGCAGCTGTTCTGTACGGCGATCGAACCTGAAACCTTGGCGTTTTCACCACCTTGCTCTAACTAACTGAGCTATTTTTCGTCCCTCCAAACATACCGGTAATAAAGTTATTATTCACGTAAGGAGCCGTGTTGGTAAAAAATAAAAAATAAAAAAAGATTGTCCAGTAGCACCTTGTTGTTGCTGCGTCGTTTAGTCGTGTCCGCCTCTTCGTGACCCCCTGGACCCGAGCACGCCAGGCCCTCCTGTCTTCCACTGCCTCCGCAGTTTCGTCAACTCATGCTGGTAGCTTCGAGAACACTGTCCCACCATCTCGTCCTCCGTCGTCCCCTTCTCCTTGTGCCCTCCATCTTTCCCAGCATCAGGGTCTTTTCCAGGGAGTCTTCTCTTCTCATGAGGTGGCCAAAGTCTTGGAGCCTCAGCTTCAGGATCTGTCCTTCCAGTGAGCACTCAGGGCTGATTTCCTTCAAAATGGATAGGTTTGATCTTCTTGCAGTCCATGGGACTCTCAAGAGTCTCCTCCAGCACCAGAATTCAAAAGCATCCATTCTTCGGCAATCAGCCTTCTTGATGGTCCAGCTCTCACTTCCATACATCACTACTGGGGAAACCAGAGCTTAATTGTCCAGTAGCACCTTAGAGGCCAACGAAGTTCGTTCTTGGTATAAGCTTTCGTTTGTATCTGAAGAAGTGTGCATGCACATGAAAGCTTATACCAAGAACAAACTTAGTTGGTCTCTAAGGTGCTACTGGACAATTTATTCTATTTTTTAAAATTTTTAAAATTATTATTATTAATTTTAAAGGAAAAGAGAAGGGGCTTCAGAGAGTGGTTTTCTGAAATGCCTCCCTCTTTCCGTTAAACTTTTTTTTGCGGCCACATTTTACAGTGAGCAGAGATGCTCCGCAGAGCAGTTTGCTAAACTGCTCCCTGAAGCTCCTCTCTGCTATCTCTTAAGCAGAATCCTTGCCTCCCATTCTGCTTGCTTGCTCACCCGCCTCCCTGTTTGTTGTTGGCCACGCAGGAGTTGACGTGGCCCCCTACTGGCTGAAAAACTGAACTTCAGAGTGAGGACAGACTTACATGTCAATGGATATAGGAAGAAAGTGTGGAGACACTAAAGTCCCGAGAATAGTTGGTTAACATGAATGGGGAAAGCTAGATAGTTGTTCACATGTGTGTGTGTGTGTGTTTCAAATCAGTGGTGGCTAGTCCAATAGGGCAAATGGGGCACTGCCCCACCAACCTCTGTTGTGTTTTGTAGGTCAAAACCAGGAATTGGGGTCCAGAAAGTGGTAGCCAGCTCAGTGCGGCCAGGATTGTTGTTACGTGCTCAGACTATGTTGGAGTCATAGAATTGTAGAGTTGGAAGGGACCCTGAGTGTTAAGTTGTGGGCGAACATATTAGACGACACAGCGATTTCTCCAGAGCAGCTCTTTATTTGTAAGCTGGACAGAACTGAACAGCAAACAGCTCAGCCGGCCTGCTTTTATAGGCAGCCGGGTGTCAACATTGTAGCAACAACAACCCAGGGTTTCCCGCCTAAAATAACTGACGTGGACCTGAGTGAAAACTATCTACAGTATCCCTCTGCTGGCCCAGGGTGAGAACTTCAGTACATAACACTGAGGATCATCTAGTCCAGCCCCCTGAAATGTAGCTGACCTGTACGGGGCTTGAACCTGCAACCATGGCATCATCAGCACCAAGCTTTAGCCAACTGACTGGCAAGCTACCTGGCTGCTGAATTCTGCATCAAATGCAGCTGATAACATTACAACCAGGGTCTTTTTTTCAGCCGGAATTCACCGGAACTAAGTTCCGGTACCTCTCAGGAACTCTGGCAGAAGAGCAGGACAGGGTTCAGGCAGGAACAGGCTACCAACAATGTTGCTCCCGCAACCTGGGACTGGGGCTGGCCGGAGCAGCTCTGCCGACAATCAGGGAGGCGAGGAAGCAGGGAGGCTGCGGGTTGAAGAGAAGGAAACTCTGGGGTGTTTTGGGGGGGCATCCCGTCATGCTCCCCCATAAGATGTGTGTGGGGTGCTTTGGCCTTCCGACAGCTCCTGAATTGAATTGCACCCTCCATGCCGTCTGGCTAGGGAGGTTGAGGCTGTGAGAGTCCGGCCACAAAGGGAAGTGTGCTGGTTTCCGTGAGGCGTGGTCTGAGTCCAGTCCGAGGTCGAGGGAGCAGTACTGAGGCCGTCCGTCAAAGCTGAAGCTGGGTCCATGGCAGGGAGTTGGGCAAGGTCAGAAGATCCGGCAGGAGAGGGTGCAGGCAGGAACTGGCTAGCGACAATGTTGCTCCCGCATGGGGCTGGCTTGCTTTTATCTGCCCTGAGGCATAGGGCGGCCCCAGTCCTCAGGTGACTCGCCTCTCCTGGCCTGGAGGCGAGCACTCCTCCTGCGGGAACTTAGTTCCCTCCGCCTCTCTGCCCTGAGCCTCTGCAGCTCAGGAGAGGCTGGAGGATTACTGGACCCAGAGGCAACCTCAGCTTCCTCTGATGGGGCTGAGAGTGGAGCACCTGCAGGCAATGGGTCCTCCATCACCTCAGGAGCCAGAACAGACTCACCTGAGGACCCAGCACAGGTGAGGAACATTCAGGCTCATGCTCCAGCCCTGGCTCAGCTGGTTCTGGAGGCAGGGACTCCTGTGCAGGCTGGGATTCCTCAGGTTCAGCCTCCGAGTCCAAATCCCAGGCGCCATCACATGAGGTGTCCCCGAAGGAAGTCAGGGCAAGACGAGGGACCTGAGCGTGCAGGCCGAAAGAAATCGAAAGATCATCTGTCTCGAGACGGTCTAATCTCTTTAGCAGGTCTGGGTTCTTATTTTTGAAAGGGAGTGGCGGGAAAGAGACAAAGAGAGGGCTCTGACCTCATGGCTATAGATAGCCAGGGTGTAGAAAGAGCTTTGCAGAAGTCCAGCTTCCTCCCTTTCCACCCGGATGCTTGGAGGATGAAGTCACTGGACTGTGAGTGACGGCGCAGGGCACTCACTCACGGGACGTGGCGTCAGAAACCTGGAATGGGAGGCGATAGACAAGTAGGAGAGGAATGGAAGGGTTTGGAGGCAGCCGTGCCAAACGATGGCCACAAGAATTGCCTGCGTGGGGGTTGTTAACGGAAAAATCCGAGGGCTCCCTTGGACAAAAAAACAAAGACACCAAGCACGATTACTTGGAGCAAAAGAGCAGCCTGTAGGCTTGGCCTTCATTGAACTGTTGCAACAGGGTGCTCCCCTCGCCTGCAGGAGAGAGGAGGGACCTAGAAAAATGGTGTGCAAGGCCTTATAAAGACTTTTGAAATTGCCACCCTGTAGATCAAGACCACCCCCAGAAACATCACATACATACATCACAGAAGGGGTGTAACCTAAGACCACCCCTCCGATACATCACACCTACGTCACAGAAAAGGCGGTCTACAACAGAAATTTGAAGGTTGTTTTTCTCCTGTCCTTGTTTATCTCCTGTCTGGCTGGTTACTTGATTGGATTGCCTGGGGAGCCCGGCCAGTCTTTTGTAGTGATAAATACTTAGTTCCTGGGCCAGGTCACAGGCTCACACCCTATTCAAACACAGACATACCCTTAAGACAGGATTTGTGAAGGAAAAGACAATGGGGAGGCTTTTCCACTTTGACCTTGCAGAGAAAAGATTTGCTCGGTTTAGGAATCAAAATGGTTCCAGGTTGGCCTTCCTGTGCTGATCTATGTATGTGGTTGGTTGGTACGCTTATGAACATTACCATATATCTAAGACCATAAAATTCCTATCACAGGGTCCGGCGGGGAACGAAGCCAGGCTGGTCACCTGGGGCCGAGCCTCGTGCGCCCCAGGCAAGCAGCCGGTTGCAAGCACGTTTTAGTAGCCGAGTTGTGTGTACGACTAGCCTTGAGAAGACGCTGATGGATCAGGGCAATGGGTTCATCCTGCACGGATTCCTGATCTCACGGGGGCCAGCAATGTGCCTCCAAAGGGACACCCCGGAGCAGGATCCGAGTGCGAGAGAGCATCCAGCCATCCGATTTATACGCAGTTGGTCGCTGTTCTCTGCAAGTGAAGGCCTCCTGCAGAAATCTTATTAATATACCGTATTTTTTGCTCTATAAGACTCACTTTTTCCCTCCTAGAAAGTAAGCGGAAATGTGTGTGCGTCTTATGGAGCGAATGCAGGCTGCGCAGCTATCCCAGAAGCCAGAACAGCAAGAGGGATTGCTGCTTTCGCTGCGCAGAGATCCCTCTTGCTGTTCTGGCTTCTGAGACTCAGAATATTATTTTTTCTTGTTTTCCTCCTCCAAAAACTAGGTGCGTCTTGTGGTCTGGTGCATCTTATAGAGCGAAAAATACGGTAGGTCCATTCCATACAATACAGAAATCCAGCACAGTACGGCGTCTAAATTCACAGATTAAAAACTTTGGAGTGGAAGGAAAGGAGGACTTTTTTCCTGCCTCCCCGCTCCCAGATACTCTCTAAAGACTGAAAAAAAGACACTCTGAAGAATATTAAGGGGTGAGCAGGGGAAGGACTTTGTTGTTGTTGTTTAGTTGTTTAGTTGTGTCCGCCTCTTCGTGACCCCCTGGACCAGAGCACGCCAGGCACTCCTGTCTTCCACTGCCTCCCGCAGTTTGGTCAGACTCATGTTTTTAGCTTCGAGAACACTGTCCCACCATCTCGTCCTCTGTCGTTCCTTTCTCCTTGTGCCCTCCATCTTTCCCAGCATCAGGGTCTTTTCCAGGGAGTCTTCTCTTCTCATGAGGTGGCCAAAGTCTTGGAGCCTCAGCTTCAGGATCTGTCCTTCCAGTGAGCACTCAGGGCTGATTTTCTTCAGAATGGAGAGGGTTGATCTTCTTGCAGTCCAGGGGACTCTCAAGAGTCTCCTCCAGCACCAGAATTCAAAAGCATCCATTCTTCGGCGATCAGCCTTCTTTACGGTCCAGCTCTCACTTCCATACACCACTGCTGGGAAAACAATAGCTTTAACTATACAGACCTTTGTCGTTCAGATAGTAGATGAGTCTCAAAAACCCGGGATATGCATCTTGCTCTCTAGGAGGGTTATTTTGGTCAGAACTGAGTATTAATTCCAGAGTTAACTTCCTGTAAATGAAAATTGGTGTCCTGGGCTTCTACCCATGTACCAGTTTCTCCTCCTTTCCCTTCTCTCTCTCTTTCTCTCCTTCCTTGCCCCCCTCCGCTGCCAATTTCCTTAGCTCCCTCTCATGCTGTGGGGGCAGGCGGACGTGCACTTTTCAACTCCCGGAGACCTTTGCGGGGGGCCCTGGCGATCCGTAGCGCCGTGCCAGCCAAACTCCGTCGCTTCCTTGGCAGAAAAGGACAGCAGGCTATTTTAAAATCCAGGAGCGAGAGAGAGAGGCGTTCCTTTCCTCCAAGCCTGGGGTGTTTTCTGCTTTGTGGAAACCGCCTTCTTGGGGGTCCCAGCTGGAGGGGGGGCCATTGGGTGACAGATGGACCCTTCGCGGGTGAGTAGGGCCGCAGAGGAGGGTGGGGAGATTTCAGTCAGGACACAGAGATCCATTATTATTTTTCCCCGCCCAGAACAAGGAAGTTGTGTTTCCTGATAGATTCCGCCCCCTCTCTGATTTGCTGGCCTGCCTGTGACTCTGATCTTGTGCCTTTCATGAAAAGCCGACAATTTTCCCTCTGCAATCTCTTCTGAGATGTTTTCTTTCCCGCTTTGACTGCCCCACCCCTCCTCAACCCCTAGGAAAAGTTTGCAAACTGCAACTTTAGGGAACAAATTCCCAATATTTTAAAACTCGCTGTGCGCCCCATAGGCTGAACTTCGGCACTTGTCTCTAGCACCGCAACGGTGGTCCTTTTTGAGCAAATGCAGAGTGATTTTTTTCCTTTCTGCCGAGTCACGCAGACGGTTTCAACTCTTGTAGGCAGTGATATCTGATCCTGGCTGTCTGTGTGTCATCCGTCATGTGTCTCTGTGTGGCTGGGTCTGGGAGATACTCAATTTTGCATTTTAAATAGGAAGACAGCAGCAGCTTGGTTCGCAAACTTAATCCGTTCCGGACGTCCGTTCCAAAACCAAAGCGTTCCAAAACCAAGGCGCACTGCTTTCCCATAGAAAGTCATGCAAAGCGGATTAATCCATCCCAGGCTTTTAAAAACAACCCCTAAAACAGCAATTTGACATGAACTGCTTCTGGTGCAATGGGACACCGTGAAGGAAACCAGAGCACACGGAAATGCCATTTACCTTCCCGCTGGAGCAGTACCGATTTATCTACTTGCACTTTGACGTGCTTTCAAACTGCTAGGTTGGCAGGAGCAGGGACCGAGCAACGGGAGCTCACCCCGTCATTGCGGGGATTCGAACCGCCGACCTTCTGATCGGCAAACCCAAGAGGCTCAGTGGTTTAACCTCCAGGAAGTATACCGCATTTTTTGCTCTATAAGACTCACTTTTTCCCTCCTAAAAAGTAAGGGGAAATGTGTGTGCGTCTTATGGAGCGAATGCAGGCTGCGCAGCTATCCCAGAAGCCAGAACAGCAAGAGGGATTGCTGCTTTCACTGTGCAGCGACCCCTCTTGCTGTTCTGGCATTTGAGATTTGGAATGTTTTTTTTCTTGTTTTCCTCCTCCAAAAACTAGGTGCATCTTGTGGTCTGGTGCGTCTTATAGAGTGAAAAATACGGCGGTTTTAAAAATCCACCCGGGTGGAAATTTTACCCCTGAAAAGGAGGACATGTCCTGGAAACCATGGCAACCCTAGGCTGGGATTTAGAGGCCTCCGAACTGTGCAGCAAAGTGAGGGGCCAACTGCAGCTGCCATTGTGGTCCCTGACCGTTGGCATGCTGGTTTCTGGGCATCAGACGGGTGTGTGGGTTTTTTTTAGGGGGGGGGGGTATCCTAGCTTAGAGAAGGCAGCTGCCCACCGCCAAGCCGTCGCGGGGGCCGCTCGATGTTCCGGGTCTCTCGAAAGCGGCTTAGTTCGACGGCGGCATCATTCTGGCAGGGCTAATCGGGAGGGAGGGAAAGTTGTCGGAGTGGCTGATCGGATTTCAAGCCCTGTCCTGGTTCATTGCTGATCTCTACCCCCCCCCCTTCACCCAACTCCCGTCGCCTAATCTCTGGGCTGAACCCAGATTGGCACAGACCGGAGAGAGCTTTTAAAAGCTTTCAACTGTCCTGGGAGGCTGGGCTGCGGAGGTTTATGGCAAGGCATAACAGATTGAGGTTGAATCCTGACAAGACAGAAGTACTGTTTTTGGGGGACAGGGGGCAGGCAGATGTGGAGGACTCCCTGGTCCTGAATGGGGTAACTGTGCCCCTGAAGGACCAGGTGAGCAGCCTGGGAGTCATTCTGGACTCACAGCTGTCCATGGAGGTGCAGGTCAATTCTGTGTCCAGGGTAGCTCCATCTGGTACACAGGATGAGACCCTCCCTGCCCGCAGACTGTCTCGCCAGAGGGGTGCATGCTCTGGTTATCTCTCGCTTGGACTACTGCAATGCGCTCTATGTGGAGCTACCTTTGAAGGTGACCCAGAAACTACAATTAATCCAGAATGTGGCAGCTAGACTGGGGACTGGGAGCGGCCGTCGAGACCACATAACACCGGTCTTGAAAGACCTACATTGGCTCCCAGCACGTTTCCGAGCACAATTCACAGTGTTGGTGCTGACCTTGAAAGCCCTAAACGGCCTCAGTCCAGTATACCTGAAGGAGCGTCTCCACCTCCATTGTCCAGCCTGGATACTAAGGTCCAGTACTGAGGGCCTTCTAGCGGTTCCCTCGCTGCGAGAAGCCAAGTTACAGGGAACCAGGCAGAGGGCCTTCTCGGTGGTGGTGCCCTCCCTGTGGAACGCCCTTCCACCAGATGTCAAAGAGAAAAATAACTACCAAACTTTTAGAAGACATCTAAAGGCAGCCCTGTTTAGGGGAGCTTTTAATGTTTATTAGCTTATAGTATTTTAGTGTTTTGTTGGAAGCCGCCCAGAGTGGCTGGGGAAAGCAACCCAGCCAGATGGGCTGGGTATAAATAATAATAATATATTATTATTATTATTATTATTATTATTATTATTATTATTATTATCTTCCCCACCTTTCTCTTCGAGGAAAACAAAAGCCCAGAATGGATTGCAGCCTCACCCCAAAATGGTGGGCTCCCATCTCTCAGTCTGTCCAACACTCAGGTATGCTTGGACTTGTACGGTCGTATCTTGCCTCTCAAATGCCTTGGCTCCCGAACAAATCAGCTCCCGAGCTATCAAAAGTGAGCTTTCCAGTTTCTGAACGATTTTCAGAAGCCGAACGTCTGGACGGCGGCTTCTGCGACTTCCGATTGGCTGCAGGAGCCAACAGGAAGCCGCGCTTTGGTTTCCGAACATTTTGGAAGTCGAACGGACTCTGTTCAAGGTACGACTGTAGTTCCACAGTGTTGTTGGTACTCTAGTTGCCAACACCACCCCCTGACTAATAATAATAATAATAATAACAACAATTTTATTATTTATATGATGTCCATCTGACTAGAATGCTTCAGCCAATCTGGACAGGTTTCCAGCGAAATAGAAAAACACCGTAAAACATCAAACATTTTTTAAATACCCACTTCCCTAGAAAGGGCTACCTTCAGATGTCTTCTAAAAGTCTGTTTAACAATTGAAGACCCTCCAAGTCTCCCTATTTTCCAGGGAAAGTCCCGGTTTCTGATTTGATACCGGAATGTTCTGCTTTTCCTTAGGAAGTCCCTATTTTTATTTAAGAAATCTTGGAGGTGATGGAATAGGATGTCCCTATTTTCAGGGGAGAAATGTTGGAGGGGATGGAATAGGACGTCCCTATTTTCAGGGGAGAAACGTTGGAGGGGATGGAATAGGACGTCCCTATTTTCAGGGGAGCAACATTGGAGGGGATGGAATAGGACGTCCCTGTTTTCATGGGAAAACGAAACGAAAAGAGCCGCAAATACAAAAACGCAAAATAAAAAGCAAAAACAGACAGACCTCAGCGTAACGCTCAAATCAGAAGCGTAACACTCAAAAAGGAAGTATGGCTCTCAAATCGGAGCACGTTCGGCTTCCGGATTTGCAGCATTTGGGTTCCAAGTTGTTTGAGTACCAAAGGCGTTTGAGAACCAAGGGGACCCCTGTAAGGGTTAGTAACTTCCCCTCCAGCTTGCGCAATCCTGTGTCCCTTGCCACGGTTTGTGCTTTTGCGGCGTTCTTGTTTAGGTTACTTATTATTACTCCCCCTTATCTCGCCGCCTTTCTTGGGCTAGGAATGCAAGGCCGCTGCATTTTCCAAAGCAGGAAGGGGTTGCAGAACAGAGCCCAGGGCGCTTTGATGGTGTGTGGCGGTTTGGTGGCAGTGTGTGTGTGTGTGTGTATGTGTGTGTGGACCTCCGTCGGGAGATTATCGAAGGCACAGATGTACACGTCGGCTAATGAATTACTCCCAGCGGAGACCTCACCTGGCTTGACCTCCGCTTCGACTGCGCCCCGGCGAGGGAGAGCTGTCCTCTCGTGACCTTGCCGCCGGGAACTGCGGCTTTTGTTGCATGACATTGCAGCCTCTTATCTCCCCAAACCGACCCCCTTCCCAACCTTGAGCGAAGGGGGGGGGTTGCGGGCAAACAAGCAGGAAACACGCAAATCCAAACCCGGGTACGTCGGCGGAAAGATGGGCCGACGTCTTGCGCAAATTAATATTCTTATCGCTGTTGGTTGTTTTATTTTACTGCCCTAAAGCCCCAGGGCGTAGCTTAGTTTTGAAAACTCGCCACTACCGGGAAACGCACTGGCATCTAATAAAATGTAGCAGAAGTTCACGCAGTTGCTTATGGGATGGTTTCATCGCCGGTCTTTTTTTGCACTGGAAATATTGGGCCTGCTTTGAAAGAGGATTTGGGCAAATTCACGGAGGGAAAGGAATCTCAGTTGCTGGGAACTGAAGATGGGGGAGAGGGTGAGGCCACAACTGGAATACCACACCCAGTTCTGGGTTCAAATCCTGATTGTGGGTTCGAGGGGCTTATCGGTTGGCCACTGTGAGAAAAGGAGGCTGGGATAGGTGGGCCACAGGACTGTCCCTGAGGACGCGGGTGGCGCTATGGTCTAAACCACTGAGCCTCTTGGGTTGGCCTATCGGAAGGTCGGCGGTTCGAATCCCTGCCATGACAGAGTGAGCTCCCATTGCTCTGTCCCAGCTCCTGCCACCTAGCAGTTCGAAAGCACGCCAGTACAAGTAGATAAATAGGTACCACTGCAGCAGGATGGTAAACGGCGTTTTCGTGCGCTCTGGTTACCGTCATGCACCAGAAGCGGTTTAGTCCTGCTGGCCATATGACCCGGAAAGCTGTCTGTGGACAAATGCCGGCTCCCTCGGCCTGAAAGCGAGATGAGTGCCGCAACCCCCTAATTGCCTTTGACTGGACTTAACCGTCCAGGGGTCCTTTATCTTTTTTTTACCTTACCCTGGATCAATGGACTTTTCTCAACCTGTGGGTCCCGAGATGTTGTTGAACTACAACTCCCATCACCCCTAGCTAGCAAGGCCAGAGCTCAGGGATGATGGGAGTTGTAGTCCAACAACATCTGGGGACCCACAGGTTGAGAACTGCTGCTTTAAAGGTTTTGTCTACCAAGGGTGCTCCTCACGTCCTACGTCCTCACGGCCCTCCCATAAGCTCACAAAGTACTGTAGTTAAGCGTGCCTAAAACGGCATATATTAAAGGAAACTTTGTACCCAAACGCGGGATGTTGGTGGGGGAAATCGCTTTGCAAAAAATGCAGCTGTCGGGCAAAATTGCACAATCAGCGAACAGGTGTCGATAAACCTGCACTGATGTATTTGCATGGGGACCTGATTAAAAAACAACAACGACGAATAAATTTGCAAACTGAAACGTCGTAGGTGGAATTTAAGATGGGGGGGGGGGGATGAAACGAGCCACTGAAATGGACAGGTTTTGCCCCTCCGTGACTGCTAGGGGGCTGGGAGACCAGGAAACTGCGTCGGGCAAGGCGAAGACATCGCGAAAGGGTTGAAGGATAGACATTCCCAATTAGCGGGGCAGCTGCACGGTTTTGTATTACCTGCCCTGGGAAAAAACAGCCTGGCAGCCCCTTTAGATGAGGAAAAGCCATTTCTGTGGCGGGGGCCAGACTTAACCCTTTCCCAGAACTTTGAATTCGTTGCTCCATTTCTTCCAAATGCCTCCCTTCCCTCCCTCAGCCTGTTTGGTTATCCTGATTGGGAATTAATTCAGCATTGAGAAACCCGAGGCCTCGGCAGGGTGTGTGTGTGAATGTGGCCCTCCGCTCCTTTCTGACCGGCCCTCGGGACTCTCCTACGGCCACCACACTCCTTGCCAGCTCTGCTTCACATTTCTGGCTGAGATGCCTCCTCTGATCAGAGAATCATGGAATTCTAAAGCTAGATGGGTCCCTGTGGGGTCATCCAGTCCAACCCCGCACAACGCAGGACCATGCTGCTCTCGAACCTGCAACCTTGGCGTTCATCAGCACCACGCTCCAGCCAACAGAGCTACCCGGGTCCATGAACTCTCGCCGCCTGGGTGTGGGGATAGAAAAAAATTCTGTGCATGTGTATTTGTGTAGAAACTAGCTTACTGCGCATGGGAAAAATTTGCATCTGTTTCTGCGCCCACTTATGCCTTCTGGACCCCCCCACCAAAGCCATGTGGCCCCTGGAAGGTTTTGCAGGAGGGACTTTGCCCCCTGGGCTGATTAAACTTCCCCAGCTTGGTTTGAGAGAGAGAGAGAGCAGAAAAGGAGAAATTATTTGTGTGTGTGTGTGAGAGAGATGGAATCTGTAGTTACAGTGGTACCTTGGTTCTCGAACGGCTTGGCTCCCAAGCAAATCGGCTCCCAAACAACGCAGACCCAGAAGTGAGTGTTCCGGTTTGCGAACGCTTTTTAGAAGCAGAACGTCCGACGCGGCTTCCGGTTGAGCACAGCTTGTCTTGATTTCCGAACGGTTTCGGGAGTCGAGCGGGCTCCCAGAACGGATTAAGTTCGAGAACCAAGGTACCTCTGTAAAAGCTAAAGGTAAAGGGACCCCTGACCATTAGGTCCAGTCATGGATGACTCTGGGGTTGCGTCGCTCATCTCGCTTTATTGGCCGAGGGAGCCGGCGTACAGCTTCCGGGTCATGTGGCCAGCATGACTAAGCCGCTTCTGGTGAACCAGAGCAGCGCACGGAAACGCCGTTTCCCTTCCCACTGGAGTGGTACCTATTTATCTACTTGCACTTTGACGTGCTTTCGAACTGCTAGGTTGGCAGGAGCAGGGACCGAGCAACGGGAGCTCACCCCGTCATTGCGGGGATTTGAACCGCCGACCTTCTGCTTGGCAAGTCCTAGGCCCTGTTTAGACCACAGCGCCACCTGCGTCCCAGGTACCGCTGTATTGATGTGCAATTTTGCAAATCCTGGGAGGTCCGGCAATTCGGGCTGCTTCCTCTCTCTCTTGCCGCTGCCTCGGAGCGGATCGCTGCGTTTCCACCAGCCCTGCCAAAACCTCCTCCGCCGCGGCAGGTCGGGAGAGCTGCAGGCCGTGGCGTACGAGTGGAAACTGGGGCTCCGTCGGCTGCCCAAATCTGCCGCCTGAAGCCGCAGGCTCTGGGTGGGGCACAGAGGATGAAGGGGGGGGGGAGAGAGAGAGAGAAACAACATTTCCAGTCAAGCCGTGCAGAGCCAAATTTTCTTGGCACAGCAGCAGGGCGGGTCTTTGGCTGCTTGGTTTCTGGCCAAAATGCTCAATTACTCATAAGGGGAAGCAGATTTCAAATTGTAGCTGGAAGCTCTTCTGAAGCGGCTGCTTGTTCCGTCCCGTCCCGTCCCGTCCGTATCCTGCCTCCTCCTCCTTACCACGAGCTCAAGGTCCCTCCCGTTCCCCGTTTTCTTTCCACAACGGCCCTGCCGGGTAGGCCAGGCAGAAAGCAGGCAGTTGCTCTTAGCTCGCCGGCTGCAGCTGATGAACAGAAACACTGGCCTCCATTTTTATAGGGTTGCTGTGACCTGTCTAACTTGCAGAGCAGGTCTCTTGCAAATAGTGTTCCCCCAGCTGAAAAGACATGGATAAAAATTCCTTAGCTATAAGCTAAGAGTGTGGGACGCGGGTGGCGCTGTGGGTTAAACCACAGAGCCTAGGACTTGCCGATCGGAAGGTCGCGGTTCGAATCCCCGCAATGACGGGGTGAGCTCCCGTTGCTCGGTCCCTGCTGCTGCCCACCTAGCAGTTCGAAAGCACGTCCAAGTGCAAGTAGATCAATAGGTACCGCTCCGGCGGGAAGGTAAATGGCATTTCCGTGCGCTGCTCTGGTTCGCCAGAAGCGGCTTAGTCCTGCTGGCCACATGACCCGGAAGCTGTACGCCGGCTCCCTCAGCCAATAAAGCGAGATGAGCGCCACAACCCCAGAGTCGTCCGCGACTGGACCTAATGCTCAGGGGTCCCTTTACCTTTAAGGTAGTCTCTATGGGAGTATATTGTATTTAATTATGGGGTATCAGAGTTTTTAGGGGGCTAACCATTCTGGGATCACTGAGATAGCAGGCTTGTTGGTTTCTGATTGTCTGATTTTTTCAATTTCATTGTTCTGTATGGGACAATGACTATAAAGATTATCATATCGTATATAGAAGAGGCAATCCTTCCTTAGAGAGGTGAATGCCTCTTCTTAGAGCGGGCGTGTATCTACCCAGATATGTTTGGAGGAATGTCTGTACGCAGAAGAGGCAATCCTTTCCGAGAGAAGTGAATGCCTCTTCTCAGATCAGGCATGAATCCATGTGTTTGGAGGAATGTCTCTATTCAAAAGAGGCATTCTGTGCTGGTCCCGGGGGGAGGTTACCGTGGGGCGAGGTCCAGGACCTGAGTCAAGGGTCGGCAGACAGTCCTCCACAAGCGAAGCAGGGTCCAAAGCGAGGAGCTGGGCAAGGACAGGAACTCTGGAGGAACCGGACTGGGTGCTGGCCAAAACAGCTCTTCAACGACGTTGCTCCCGCAACCTGGGACCGGGCTGACTGGCCTTTATCTTCTCTGAGGCCAGGTGCAGTCCTGGCCCCCAGGAGACGCGCCTCTCCTGGCCTTAAGGCGAGCACTCCTCCTGGGAGAAACCAGTTCCCTCCGCCTCTCTGCCCTCAGCCTCTGCAGCTCAGGAGAGGCCGGAGGGTTACTGGACCCAGGGGGAGACTCCTCTTCCCCTGACGGGGCTGAGAGTGGAGCACCTGCAGGCAATGGGTCCTCCATCAGCTCCGGAGCCAGAGTGGATTCATCTGGTGTCTGCTCCTGAGGATCCGGCACAGGTGAGGACCCTTCAGGCTCAAGCCCCTGCCCCGGCTCAGCCGGCCCTGGCGGTGGGGACTCCTGTGCAGGCTGGGATTCCTCCGGTTCAGCCTCTGAATCAGATTCCCAGGCCATCACACCTTCCCTCTTGAGAGAACGGATGTGGGACTCCCTCTTGACTGCCTCTCTTTCTCTCTCTCTCTTTTCCAGGATGAGTTCCACCCGTTTATTGAGGCACTACTCCCCCACGTCCGGGCCTTCGCCTACACCTGGTTCAACCTCCAGGCCCGCAAGCGCAAGTACTTCAAGAAGCACGAGAAGCGCATGACGAAGGACGAGGAGCGAGCGGTGAAAGACGAGCTCCTCAACGAAAAGCCCGAGGTGAAGCAGAAGTGGGCGTCCCGCTTGCTGGCCAAGCTGCGGAAGGACATCCGCCCGGAGTACCGGGAGGACTTTGTCCTCTCCATCACGGGGAAGAAGCCCTCCTGCTGCGTCCTCTCCAACCCCGACCAGAAGGGCAAGATGCGGAGGATCGACTGCCTCCGACAGGCCGACAAAGTCTGGCGGCTGGACCTGGTCATGGTCATCCTCTTCAAGGGCATCCCGCTGGAGAGCACCGACGGGGAGCGGCTGGTCAAGGCCGCCCAGTGCACCCACCCCATCCTCTGCGTCCAGCCACACCACATCAGCGTCTCTGTCAAGGAACTGGACCTCTACCTGGCGTATTTCATCCGAGAGAGAGGTAGGTGGCCGGAGATGGCTGGAAAAACTCGCTTCGCGCCTCGGCGTCTGTGGGACTTCTTGGCGCAAATGGAGGGGCAAATGGAGTTAAGGGAGGGCGTTTTGTGGTGCTAGATTAAGGGTAGTTGTGAAAGAAAGGAGGGCATTTCACAGTTGTGAATTAAGGGAGGGCATTTCGTGGTTGTGATTTAAGGGAGGGTGTTTCGTAGTTGTGAATTAAGGGAGGGCATTTCATAGTTGTGAGTTAAGGGAGGGCGTTTTGTGGTTGTGAATTCAGGAAGGGCATTTTGTAGTTGTGAATTAAGGGAGGGCGTTTCGTGGTTGTGAATTAAGGGAGGGCGTTTCATGGTTGTGAATTAAGGGAGGGCGTTTTGTGGTTGTGAATTAAGGGAGGGCGTTTCATGGTTGTGAATTAAGGGAGGGCGTTTTGTGGTTGTGAAAGGGCATTTGGTAGTTGTGAATTAAGGAAGGGCATTTCATGGTTGTGAAAGGGCATTTGGTAGTTGTGAATTAAGAAAGGGCATTTCGTAGTTGTGAATTAAGGGAGGTCATTTCATAGTTGTGAATTAGGAGAGGGGCATGTCATAGTTGTGAAAAGGCATTCCTTAGTCGTGAATCTAAGGAGGGCATTTCTTGGTCACATATCAAGGGATCTCCTCTTGCAGTCATGAATTTTGTAGTCATTTTATAGTCATGAATCACAGGACATCCTTCCTTGGTTGTGAATTAGAGGATAGGTTTTAGTCATGAACTAAGGAACAGCATTCCTTGGTCACAAACTAAGGGGCAAATGGATCTGTCTATTTTGGTTTTTCTTGGATCTTGACCCCTTCCCCTTCTCAGCATTGAGTTTGTCCCATTTCTGCTTGCAATACCAATTTAAAAATTCTGCGTGGGATTTTGCACAGATATTTGAAGGCGTTTCTGCTGGTACAGCGAGGGTCATAACTTTCAGACATTTTACTTGCGCCAGTTCAGCTATATGGCCGTAAAACTGCCTGGTGGGTGGGATCCTGGCTGCAGAGCACATTTTGAGGGATAACACCATCTTGGGTGACCCCCTTCATTTGAGAAAAGTGCAATCTGGGGTCGGGTTGTGTTTTAAACGTGGGCCGAATAATAGTGTATCCTGAGGCTGGCGTATGTCAAAAAGTAAAATTCCTTTTACTAAAAGTCCCCAAATTAATTGAGCTTTTCAACCACCAAAATTGTCAAGCTTTTGGGGGAAACCTCCCCCCCCCCAATAGTGGTTTTAAGCTTACATCCGGGTTTCCCCAGACATTTTGCAGAATTCCCCCCTGACGCTATTTTTACACCCGAAAACCTGGACATGTCGGGAATTTTCCTGACGGATGGCAAGCCTAAAGGTAAAGATAAAGAGACCCCTGACCATTAGGTCCAGTCGTGGCCGACTCTGGGGTTGCGGCACTCATCTCGCTTTGTTGGCTGAGGGAGCCGGCGTACAGCTTCCGGGTCATGTGGCCAGCAGGACTAAGCCGCTTCTGGCAAACCAGAGCAGCGCACGGAAATGCCGTTTACCTTCCCGCCAGAGTGGTACCTATTTATCTACTTGCACTTTGACATGCTTTCGAACTGCTAGGTTGGCAGGAGCAGGGACCGAGCAACGGGAGCTCACCCCGTCATTGCGGGGATTCAAACCGCCAACCTTCGGATCGGCAAGCCCTAGGCTCTGTGGTTTAATCCACAGCGCCACCCACGTCCCTATGGCAAGCCTAGTGCAGCCCTAATCTAGCCATGCTAATAAATTGCCCCTCCTTGTATAAAAGCAGTATATCTGTCAATAGAACAGGGGGACTGGACAAGAAAGGCATTTCTGAAAAGTAAGAGCTGTTTGACCATGGGATGGAAGGCCGTTGCGGACTCTCCTTCCTTCGAGGTTTTTAAGAGAGTTGAGATGGTCCCTTATCAGGGATGCTTCGGCTGAGATTCCTGCATCACAAAGGGGGTTGGGCTGGATAGCCTCTAGGGGTCCCTTTCAACTCTGCAATTCTGTGATTCCCAGGAAAACTGAGCCGAGTAACAACCCGTTTTGCTCTTTCTCCTGCCGGCGGTGAATATTAAGCCCTGATAACTTTTAACCAAAAAACTTAACTTTTAACCAAAAAGCTACAACAGCGGGGGATAAAGTGAAGGGCGATCGCTGCACAGCGTGCAAAAAACGTGTGGTTTCCCCCTCCTCTTGCTGTTTCCTGACCCTGACCTCAGCCTGTCTGGGTCAGCAGCCTTGAAATCACCTGATCTAATTGCTACCAAACCCCAGGCAGTAAAATCACAGCTGATAAGGCCTCCTGTCACTTTCGCTCTCTGGAGGAAGCAGCCCTCCCTCCTTTTCCCTTTTAAGGTAGATTCTTCCCTGTTTAAGGCAGAACAGGGATTCGTTCTTGGTCTGCGGCTGCAAAAAGCATGTGTCGGCCCCCTACAGCCTCAAATTTCTTTGGTTCTGTGTGAGTCTCCGACGGGCAACCCTGGTTGTTGAGTTAATTCAGAAAGGGGGGCACGTTTCTGCTGGGGGCCGCACGCCGGGGCCGGTGGGTCGAGTTGCAAAAGTCTGTGGAGCCAGAAATGCAAGATTTCTACTGGGTTAAACCACACAGCCTAGGACTTGCCGGTCAGAAGGTCGGCGGTTCGAATCCCCGTGATTCTTTTGCCAATAATCCATGCCTTTGAGCCAGTTCGCTCGAATAGTAGATTGCTTTACTTGCGTGAAAATCTTTTGCCCCTCTTTCCTTTTTAGAAAGAAGATCTTCACAAACCCTTCCTGCCGTTTACTGCTATGATTCAGGTCGATCTGTGCTATGCATTGCGAACCATGTTTTCCTCCCCTCCAGAATCCTGGGAGACGTAGTTTGCTAAGGGCGCTGGGAACTGTAGCGTGGTTGCAGGGGGGCCCGAACTACAGACCCTGAGATTCTTTGCAGGCAATGGCGACGCATTTGCTTTAAATGCGCAACCTTCGTTTTTATCCGAAACCTATTCACCTTAATGAATTCAGCAAGGCCCAGAGGATGGCGACTTTTCAAAGCCTGATAGTCTCTGACACACCTCCAGCTGCCCACTAGGGAATCCCACTGCCTTGGGAGCGACTGCCGCACTCCAAGAATTTGACCTGGGTCTCTTGCTGTCTCCCTGGTCCTCCAACTCAGCCGGCAGAGACTCTTGATCTCTGGAGGTTGTGGGTTCGAATCCTGCCTTGGCCCAAAGATTCCTGCATTGCAGATTCTAGCATTCTAATATGGAGTGGGAACTGTGGCTATGCCCCCCTGCCTTTTGCCAGCACTGCATTTCGCGGGTCCGACTTTGCAGGCTGTGTTTGTGGGGGGTTTTTTGTGGGGGGTGTCAGTTTGTGGGCGACGCATAGTTTTAAGATTCAGCTCCCGTTGTCTCTGACATTATCAGTCTGAAGCAGTTGCAGCCAGTCTCTCTTGCCAGCCCTCCTTACGATATACGATAATGCTCTCACTCTCTCTCTCCTTTCTCCTGCGTCAGCAAAATAATTTTTTTTAAAAAATAGATTCTCAGCCGATTGCTCTGCAACGGGCAACCCCAGCTGGTTAGAAAGATCTTTTGCATCTCAATTCTTTCCTGGGCTGGATTTTATTTTATTTTAACGGGGAGGGGGGGACAGAGGGTGTCTCTATCTCTCCCCCGAACACTTTCCACAAGGGCAGTTTGGTCAGTCCCCTTTGCTAATTTCCTTGTTTATATTTTAGGGAGATATTTTCAGGCTGATCACACTCATAGTGATAACGATAAATGCAGCAAGGTGGCACGCAATAAAATAAAATACGTTAGTAAGTACCGATCGGGAAAAAGGGGAAAAAATACCACTTTTTTTTAAAGGGGGTGTTTAAAAGAATGTGGGACTGAACTTCCAGTGGCAGGCACTTCCGCAGGGCAAAGCCTCATTCTGAGGCAGACTTTCACTAACAAAATGAATAGGGGCAGATGTCAGGTTCTGCACTTAGGAAGGAAGAACCAGATGCACAAATATAGAATGGGCGACACCTGCCTTGCTAGCAACAACCCAATACCCCCCCCCCCAAAAAAAACCCCACATACAGTATTTTAAGAGGGCGTAGGATGTAAATCAGATCACCCAAAGGCCTGGTTAAAATGGAACGTTTTTGCCTGGCACCTAAAGGTGTGTAATGAAGGCGCCAGGTGAACTTCCCTGGGGAGACCATTCCATAGACGGGGGAGCCACTGCAGAAAAGGCCCCGCTCTTGTGTTGCCACCCTCCGGACCTCTTGAGGAGGGGGCACACGAAGGAGGCCCTCAGAAGATGATCTCAGGGTCTGGGTAGGTTCATATGGAAAGAGGCGGTCCTTGAGGTATCGTGGTCCTGAGCCGCTTAAGGCTTTATAGGTCGAAACCAGCACTTTGAATTGGGCCCAGAAACTAATCGGTAGCCAGTGCAGTTGGACTGGGATCAGTGCAGTGTGCTCAAACCGTCTGGTGAGCAACCTGGTCGCTGAATTCTGCACCGGCTGAAGTCTCTGAACCGTCTCCAGAGGCAGCCCTACGTAGAACGCATTGCAGTAATCTAACCTTGAGGTTAACAGAGCATAGACAACAGTAGTTAGGCTCTCCCTGTCCAGATAGGGGCGTAGCTGGGCAACCAGCCGAAGCCGATGGAATGCTATGCTCTGCCTCCACTTTATTGCGTCTGAATACCAATGGTTGTTAGGGACGCGGGTGGCGCTGTGGGTTAAACCACAGAGCCTAGGACTTGCCGATCAGAAGGTCGGCGGTTCGAATCCCCGCAATGACGGGGTGAGCTCCCGTTGCTCGGTCCCTGCTCCTGCCCACCTAGCAGTTCGAAAGCACGTCAAAGTGCAAGTAGATAAATAGGTACCGCTCTGGCAGGAAGGTAAATGGCGTTTCCGTGCGCTGCTCTGGATCGCCAGAAGCGGCTTAGTCCTGCTGGCCACATGACCCGGAAGCTGTACGCCGGCTCCCTCGGCCAGTAAAGCGAGATGAGCGCCGCAACCCCAGAGTCGGCTGTGACTGGACCTAATGGTCAGGGGTCCCTTACCAATGGTTGTTAGCCACAGGAGGGGTGAAAATGCTATGGTGCATGTGGGTTTCCGACAGCCACCTGGTTGGCCACCGCGAGAGGAGGACACTGGATGGGGCGTGCTGTTGTCCCGATCCACTGGGGTCCTCCTTGTGGGTTCAATACCGTCACCATTCTTAATCTGGCCAGAGAATGCAGCGAATTCAATCACACCCTTCTCTTCCTTCCCCCTCTCTCTGCCGTTCAATATTTCCCTCTTTGGATTTTGGATCTGCAACCGCAGTGGGGGGAGGGGAAAGGGCCGGCGCGTGCATGCGTGCGTGTGTATACGTGTGCCCGGAGTTCCTTCTTTCCTTCCACACGCCTTCGCCGCCTCCAGGACGGTGAGGTCACGGCTGAAAGTCAAAAGCGTTGCAGCGTAATGGTAATCAATCTCTTGCCATCGATCAAATCATATTGCGCCTTTACTTAGTGCTCTGGCAAACAAGGAAAGGTTTTCCGTAGTGGGGGGTGGTTTATATTTTGCACGGGCATGGAGTGGAGGGCGCTTGTGTATCGGGGGGGCGTGTGTTTGGTGGGGGGAGGTTTTTTGGAGAGAGAAAAAAATGCTATTTATAGAGATGCAGACTTGGCCACAAGGAGCTGGTCAAGTGTGAGAGCCAGTGTGGTGTAGTGGTTAAGAGCAGTAGTCTCGTAATCTGGGGAACCGGGTTCGCTTCCCTGCTCCTTCACATGCAGCTGCTGGGTGACCCTGGGCCAGTCACACCTCTGAAGTCTCTCAGCCCCACTCACCTCACAGAGTGTTTGTTGTGGGGGAGGAAGGGAAAGGAGAATGTGAGCCGCTTTGAGACTCCTTCGGGTATTAATAAAGCGGGATATCAAATCCAAACTCCTCTTCTTCTTCTTCTTCAAGAAGATTTTGACCTCCTTGCAGGCAATCTTGAAAGGATCGTCCAGCAAAAATGTGACTCCTGATTCCTGGGAGGTGCTCCAGATCACTGTTGGAAGCTATGAGCCAAACAAGCCAGCCTCCTGGCTTTAATAATAATAATGTTGATGATGATGATGATGATGATGATGTTATTTCTACCCCGCCCATCTGGCTGGGTTTCCTCAGCCACTCTGGGCGGCTTCCAACAAAACACTAAAATACAATAACCTATTAAACATTAAAAGCGTCCCTAAACAGGGCTTCCTTTGGATGTCTTCTAAAAGTTTGGTAGTTATTTTTCTCTTAGACATCTGGTGGGAGGGCGTTCCACAGGGCGGGTGCCACCACCGAGAAGGCCCTCTGCCTGGTTCCCTGTAACTTGGCTTCTCACAGGAATGGAAACGCCAGAAGGCCCTCGGCGCTGGACCTCAGTGTCCAGGCAGAATGATGGAGGTGGAGATGCTCCTTCAGGTACACTGGACCGAGGCCGTTTAGGGCTTTAAAGTCAGCACCAACACTTTGAATTGTGCTCGGAAACATACTGGGAGCCAATGTAGACCGGTGTTATGTGGTCCTGGTGGCCGCTCCCAGTCCCCAGTCTAGCTGCCGCATTCTGGATTAGTTGTAGTTTCCGGGTCACCTTCAAAGGTAGCCCCACGGAGAGCGCATGGCAGTAGTCCAAGCAGGAGATAACTAGAGCATGCACCACTCTGGTGAGACAGTCCGTGGGCAGGGAGGGTCTCATCCTGTGTCAAACCATAAACAGAAGCCATCTTTCAGTAGCACAGGAAACCTCCATGTCTCTGGATGAAATGTGCTCCTCTAGCCTTCCCTACCTGGCCCCTGTTCATTATGCTGCGGTTGGCACGGCCACCTACTGGCGGTTGCAGAAACTTACTGGTCTTGCTTCTCTGGAGAGGAGTGTGTGTACAAAGTTAAAATTCGCACCCACTGCTCCGCCCCTTTTGACAAACCGCTCCGCTAAGAGTCTCTTCCTAATCTGCCTGCTCACCTACCTGCCTCCCTGTTCATTATGCTGCGGTTGGCGCGGCCACCTACTGGCGGTTGCAGAAACTGCAGCGTGATGACAGCCTTAGGTTTATATTTATAGAGGAAGAAAGTGCAGGCGCTTCTTATGCAGAAAGCCCCGCGGATATTTGGTGAAAGGCAGGAGGCAGACCTACGCTCACTTTTCTAGGTGGTGGCTGGTCCGTTAGGGGAAATGGGGCACTGCTGCCCCCAAACTTAACCAGCCTTTTTTGCCCCTCCTTACGACCAGTCCGGAGGGTGCCCTTCGCTGTCAGTTCCATCCACCATCTCCTTAGCCTCAGAACTCAGGAGGGACTGGGATGCAGTCAAACTGAGAATCATTTGGTGCTGCTGGTAGTTGTCTATGGCGCCCCCTGCTGCTGGGCTCCCTGCCTTCTAACCTATGAGCCCCACTGGGCGCCAGCCAACTCGGGGAAGTGGCTATATTCAGGGCTGAGCCCCTCGCATTGGAACAGAGGGCGCTGTCTTCTGTCTATCCCAGCAATGTCAACACTGGCTGGCAGCTGGCTTTTCGTGGGTTTCAGATGGAGGACCTTTGCGACCCTAACTGGAGACGAAAAAGGGTCGAACCTGAGGTCTTTTGCATGCAAACCGGCTGCTCTCCCACTCAGCTCTTCCTCTAAAGATGAGGCAAGAGCATAGTCCTCATGCTATTGAACGGACAGCTGCTTTTACAGAGGTAGCTAGGAATCGGTTTGACACCAAAAAAAAGGGGGTTTCTATTTGTTCCTCCACTGGATAGAAATGACCCACAGATCTGCCCAAGATAAATCAGATGGGCTTGAAAAATATTAGGGGTCCATTCCCCCTCTTCTCTTCCTCCAGTTTGCGGAAGGGTTTGTGTCCTAGGCCTAGCGATCGGCAGAAGACAAGAAACTGGAACGCAACGGTGATGAGCAATTTAGGGTCTTACCAGCCCCATCTGAGACCCTCCCTGCCCACAGACTGTCTAGCCAGAGTGGTGCATGCTCTGATTATCTCCCACTTGGGCTACTGCAATGCGCTCTACGTGGGGCTGCCTTGGAAGGTGACCCGGAAACTACAACTAATCCAGAATGCGGCAGCCAGATTGGGGACTGGGAGTGGAGACCATATAACACCGGTCCTGAAAGACCTACATTGGCTCCCAGGATGTTTCCGAGCACAATTCAAAGTGTTGGTGCTGACCTTGAAAGCCCTAAACAGCCCAGTATCCCTGAAGGAGCATCTCCAGCCCGGACACCGGGGTCCATCTCCCGAGGGTCTTCTAGCAGTTCCCTCACTGGCAACCAGGCAGAGGGCCTTCTCGGTGGTGGCACCCTCCCTGTGGAACCCGTCAAATGTTAAGGAAATAAACAACTGTCTGACTTTCAGAAGACATCTGAAGGCTGCCCTGTATAGGGAAGTTTTCAAAGCTTGATGTTTTATTGTGTTTTTAATATTCTGTTGGGAGCCGCCCAGAGTGGCTGGCGAAACCCAGTCAGAGGGACAGCATACAAAGAAGAATAAATTATGATGATTATTATTGTTCTCCACCTGGGGCAGCGGGGACGGCTTGCTCCTGTGTGTGGCCCAGTTTGCAACCATCTGCCAGCTTCCCACCTTTCCAAGGACGCCGGGCTGTTAAGTGGAAGTGACGTGTTGCCAGCTTTGGGGTCAGGGGGGATGAGTTGCGGTAAATCTCCCCCAAACTGAGGTTCAGCTCCGAGGGCCTTCTGGCTGTTCCCTCCCTGTGAGAAGTGAACCAGGCAGAGGGCCTTCTTGGTGGTGGCACCCGCCCTGTTGAAATAAGCAACTATCTGACTATTAGAAGACAACTGAAGGCAGCACTGCCTTCTGGGACAGCTTCTGCAAATCAGGGACACTTGGAGGTTCTGGAGTATGCATTGTTCCGGCGATGAGGGAGCATCATTCTGTGGTTCTCCTCGTGTGCCCAAATGTCTTGCGCCGGTCCTGAGCACAGGAACACACACCCCTCCAGCTCCTAGCCAATTTGATCTCAAGAATTCCCATCTGCTGGGAGAGGACTCGGCGGATCAGGGCAGGAAGGGCAATGCAGTAGATTCTCTCCCTTGCGCGATGTACTATGCACTTAAACTCTCTCTCTCTCTTTCTCGTGCACACATTCATGTTTTGCAAGCTTGTGGTCATGGCCCCCTCCCTCTCCCATGTGTTAGTAATAAGCTCAGCATTGCAGACTGCGGTTACGGCTGATAGAAAAAACTAAAAACCTCAGAGAAATTCAAGTCCACCCGGGGCTAAGCGAGAGGTGACCCTTATTCTCTCTCTTCCCCCTTTATAATGTACCCTGAAAGAGAATCACAGAATTGCAGAGTCAGAAGGGACCCAGGGGTCATCTAGTCCAACCCCCTTCCGCCCCCTGAAAAAGAGGGTTCCTGGGTGTTGTAGCTTGTTACGGGTGCTGAGAGCTACGAGGGGGCGAGAAAGGAGAGTGAGGGGGGGTGAGCCGCGAGGTGGGCAAGTTTGCCGACGGCACTCAGCCGCTCGTGGGTGAAATCACGAAGAAGGAATCTCTCCAAACTGCAATTCTGCATGAAGAAGTGTAAAGTCCGGGCGAGAAATCGTAATTTCGTGTCAACTAGCAGACCAGGAGGGACGCGGGTGGCGCTGTGGGTTAAACCACAGAGCCTAGGGCTTGAGGATCAGAAGGTTGGCGGTTCGAATCCCCGCAATGACGGGGTGAGCTCCCGTTGCTCGGTCCCTGCTCCTGCCCACCTAGCAGTTCGTAAGCACGTCAAAGTGCAAGTAGATAAATAGGTACCGCTCCGGCGGGAAGGGAAACGGCATTTCCGTGCGCTGCTCTGGTTCGCCAGAAGTGGCTTAGTCCTGCTGGCCACATGACCCGGAAACTGTACGCCGGCTCCCTCGACCAATAAAGCGAGATGAGCGCCACAACCCCACAGTCGGCCATGACTGGACCTAATGGTCAGGGGTCCCTTTCCACAGTGAAAACAAGGCTCAAGGCGGCTTGCTGGTAACCCTAGACCAGGCGATCCTTTGGGGAGCCCTAGAGCCCAAGGCTGCTCTGCTGCAGGGGACAGACAGATATTGGGGATCCCCTCTAGCTCAGGCCAAAGGTGGGCTGCCCATAGAGGCCAGCACTCTGTCCTCACACTGGCCAAAGCGATGAGCAGGAGGATTCGAACGCGAGAGCCCTGTCCCCTCTTGTGGTTTCCCAGCCATCGGAGGCGAGGCACAGCCACCGTGGGCAACCCGGTGTGCCCCCCAGATTGTGTGGGTGCCCCTCCTTATCCCCTTGAATTAAAGATGAGTTTTTGAGAGGGGGGAATCTGGGCTGCACCTGTCTCTCCCGCCGGCCAGATCTCCCCGAGCTTTGGCAACCTCCCTGCCCCTCTAATGGGCTTTCAGTTCCCCACTTGGCAGCCTGCCCCCCTTCCATTCGATGCCACGCTTGGCGGCAGCTGCCAGGACTCCCTCCCTCTCCCTCTCCCCCAGCCGCCGCCAAACCAGTCTCCTCCCCACCCAAAATGCCAACGTTTCCCTGCCAAGAACTCCATTAGGGAAGCTCATTTTGCCTTGGCAAAGACGGGAATGCCAGCTTCTCGGGGCAGCCAGGAGGGCGCGTAAAAGTGATTTCTCTTGGGACTCCACTATCCGACACTGACAGCTGCAGGGGTTCCCCCCCCCCTCCTTTTTTTCTTTTTGGGTGGGGGGCTGGAAAGGGGTGTCTGCATGGCCGAGACCTAAGAAGGGAGCCAGTTCTATTGCAACGGCTTTTCACAGGCAGGTAAGACCCACGGCAACCCGATATTTGACTTGCTTCGGGGTCAGGGTTTCCCGTGCAGGTGGTCTCAATTTGAATCGTCGCTGGCATTTCCAGGAAGGCAAAGGCGCCCTGGGAGCGGCTGCCAGTCTGTGTCTGCAATACTGAGCTGGATGGATCCAGGGGTCTCACTCTGCACCCCTCCTTTATCCCAGCATCACAGCCCGTTAAATCATCCGGCAGCCAGTTTTTTTGGAGCAGTTGGCCCATTTGGATTCAGCCATGCTGGCATTCTTAGAGTATTACCTTATTTTTTATTTTTATATGTAACTTTTGTTAAATTTTCTGTTTGGCAATTTAAAGCACTCGCTTTACATCATTCAGATATCAGTGGCTTCCATGGTTCATTTTGCATATCATAAATCCCTGCATATTTTGCAAAAGCTATACCACTCACTTTTCCGTTATTGCATCCATCGAAACTTATTTGCACTGTTGAGTTTATCCTCATGCTTCCCCAGTTTTCAAATATACACAATTTTCACCCATATATTCAATAAACGTCTTCTTTAAACATATGTTCTTCTTATTCTCTTATTCTATATGTTAAGTCCGCAAATTGCATATATGCCATCAGCTCAAATTGCCATTCCTCTTTGGTTGGGACCTCGCTTGTTTTCCATTTTTGCGTTAACAAAACACGGGCCGCAATAGTATCATACATAAATAGCCTTTTCTGACACCTGGGAATTTCCGTCTGAATTATCCCCAACACAAAGGACTCTGGATTTTTTTGGGAAAGTACTTTTAAACCATTTTTTCAGTTCATTATAGATCATTTCCCAATACTATTCTTAAATCCTTTCTGACCCGTGGACTGAATCACCCCGATTCTTTTTCTCCTTCGTTCTTTTTCATATATATGTATATATTCTCTTTAATTCCCACCATGCCTCTTAAAGCAATGTTTCCAAACTTGGTTCTCCAGCTGTTTCTGCACTACAACTCCCATCATGCCTAGCGAGCAGGACCAGGGATCATGGGAACTGTAGTCCAAAAAACCCTAAACCTAAGAATCATAGAATTGCACGGTTGCAATACAGGAATCGCAGCTGAAGACTCACTAGAGTGGTTGTACTTTTCCTGGGTAGTAAAGAAATCTACAGATTGCTGCTCCCGAAATTCTGTAACGAGACCGGCTTGCCGCCTTGCAAAGATGGCAGCAGAGCTTCTGCGGACTTAAATATTTTATAGAAGGCTTTTAAACGGACTAAGTGCCGGATGGGTTTTTGGGCCTTGATCCAAATGGCGGGTGCTCTTCTGTGTCTTTGGGAGCAGAGAATCGGTTTCTATTTTCATGGGAGAAATGTTGGAGGGGATGGAATAGGACGTCCCTATTTTCAGGGGAGAAACGTTGGAGGGGATGGAATAGGATGTCCCTATTTTCAGAGGAGAAACGTTGGAGGGGATGGAATAGGATGTCCCTATTTTCAGGGGAGAAACATTGGAGGGGATGGAATAGGACGTCCCTATTTTCAGGGGAGAAACGTTGGAGGGGATGGAATAGGACGTCCCTATTTTCAGGGGAGAAACACTGGAGGGGATGGAATAGGACGTCCCAATTTTCAGGGGAGAAACGTTGGAGGGGATGGAATAGGACGTCCCTATTTTCAGGGGAGAAACACTGGAGGGGATGGAATAAAGGTAAAGGTAAAGGTACCCCTGCCCGTACGGGCCAGTCTTGACAGACTCTGGGGTTGTGCGCCCATCTCACTTAAGAGGCCAGGGGCCAGCGCTGTCCGGAGACACTTCCGGGTCACGTGGCCAGCGTGACATCGCTGCTCTGGCCAGAGCCAGAGCCAGAGCCAGAGCCGCACACGGAAACGCCGTTTACCTTCCCGCTGGTAAGCGGTCCCTATTTATCTACTTGCACCCGGAGGTGCTTTCGAACTGCTAGGTTGGCAGGCGCTGGGACCGAGCAGCGGGAGCGCACCCCGCCGCAGGGATTCGAACCGCCGACCTTTCGATCGGCAAGCCCTAGGCGCTGAGGCTTTAACCCACAGCACCACCTGCGTCCCTCCCAAAGGGGATGGAATAGGACGTCCCTATTTTCACAGGAGAAACGTTGGAGGGGATGGAATAGGACGTCCCTATTTTCAGGGCAGCAACGTTGGAGGGGATGGAATAGGACGTCCCTATTTTCAGGGGAGAAACGTTGGAGGGGATGGAATAGGACGTCCCTATTTTCACAGGAGAAACGTTGGAGGGGATGGAATAGGACGTCCCTATTTTCAGGGGAGAAACGTTGGAGGGGATACAGCCCAGTATCCTGTTCTCAATAATCAGGGTTCGAGAAACAGAGCCACTCTCCTCTTCTGCATTTTCCAGAAACTGGTCTTCAGAGATGTTTAATTCCTCTGACCATGTAGTGCGTAGCCCTTGTGGCTCGACAATCCTTTCCACCTCCAGGAATGGTCACCGTAGTTTAAAGCCGGACGTTTTCTTTTATCCGTCCTGAAAACAATACGCCAGGCAGCCAGAGAGATAAACAGATATTGGGGCAGCTGCTATCTCTCAATTCCCCTCTCTGGGAAAACTTTTGATAAATAAGCGGCCATTTTCGCCTCCCTAATTGCACAATTAACGGTGCGCAGTTTAATTCGCGTGGCCCCAAGACAAAGACCTCTCCTCTCTGCATATGTGTTTGTGTGCCTGCTTTAATTCCCCCCCCCCTCTCCTGGCATGATAGAAGACACCCGCCCCACCCAAACGGGAACCTGATGCCCACGGCTGGCACCATTCGACACCACTCTCTCCAATGCAGGCCACCGTTGAGAGAGGCCCCAGAGCCTTGGCACCAGTGCCCGTCAGGGAAAACCCGACAACAGCTGTCCGCCTTGGCACCCTGCAGATGAGGCCACGCAGATGGCAGTGCCAGCCTTGGGCAGATGGGCGGCAGGTGGCAAGGCGACACTCAACCCCCCCCCCCCAAAGCCAGCCCCGGAGTGGCTGGGAAAAGAGCCCCTCTCTTTTCTCTGTCCTGGAAGGGGAAAAAAATCAAGTTATCGCCAGATGGCGGCTGGGCAAGGCTGGCATCGGCCAACTGGCGAAGCAGAAAACAATGGCTGTGGGGGCTGTGTCTCCCCCCCATTGTGGAGGGTGGGTTTTGTTTGTTTGTGATGGGAGAGAGACCCCACTCCTTTTGAATGGGCGCAGATTGCAAGACCCAGACGCGTCTTACTTTAGTGGGGCGTCGTCAAGAACGCAAGACTCAGGCATGGGTAAGGATAAAAAGCATAGCTGGTAGATTTGGGGCAAATCTCTCTTCAACTCAGTGTGCTGTTGGCAATCCCGGGTTGACCTACGGAACTCTCCGCCACAAGGCGCTGAAATGGATGGAGAAGGGAATCGCCCCTGGGCTTGCTAAAATCTCTTGGCCGGCTGGAGAATTTGTTGTTGTTTTTGTTTAGTTGTTTAGTCGTGTCCGCCTCTTCGTGACCCCCTGGACCAGAGCACGCCAGGCCCTCCTGTCTTCCGCTGCCTCCCGCAGTTTGGTAAAACTCATGCTGGTAGCTTCGAGAACACTGTCCCCACCATCTCGTCCTCTGTCGTCCCCTTCTCCTTGCGCCCTCCATCTTTCCCAACATCAGGGTCTTTTCCAGGGAGTCTTCTCTTCTCCTGAGGTGGCCAAAGTCTTGGAGCCTCAGCTTCAGGATCTGTCCTTCCAGTGAGCACTCAGGGCTGATTTCATTCAGAATGGGGAGGTTTGATCTTCTTGCAGTCCATGGGACTCTCAAGAGTCTCCTCCAGCACCAGAATTCAAAAGCATCCATTCTTCGGCGACCAGCCTTCTTGATGGTCCAGCTCTCACTTCCATACATCACTACTGGGAAAACCAGAGCTTTAACTATACAGACCTTTGTCGGCAAGGTGATGTCTCTGCTTTTTGAGATGCTGTCTAGGTTTGTCATTGCTTTTCTCCCAAGGAGCAGGCGTCTTTTAATTTCGTGGCTGCAGTCACCATCTGGAGGATATGATGGCAGAATTGGAATCACGGGATGGCAGAGTTGTGAGGGGCCTCCAAAGGACATCTAGTCGAACCCCGTACGATGAAGCAGAAGAATAACTTGAAGCAGAAGAATAGGGTCACAGAATTGTACTGTTGGAAAAGGACAGATCCTGAAGCTGAGAGTACGATGAAGGAAACCCTGATTGATTGATTGATTGATTGACGAGTCTGCATTTTAAACTGTGTTTTTAACCTGTATTTTAAATTGGTCCATCCCCTCAATATTATGTTTTTATTGTAATTTTACTGGTGTTAGCCACCCTGAGCCCAGCTCTGGCCAAGGGACGGCAGGGTATAAATAAAAATTTAATATTATTATTATTGTTTATTAAATTTATTTGTGGCTCGTCACTCAAAGGTCTCGAAGCGACTTGCGGCAAGGGGGGGGGGTGATATTCCTGCGTTTTGGAGCGGGCTGGGCTGGATGACCTGTGGATGCCTTCTCTGAAATCTCTGAAATCTATGGAAAATATATACAATACCGTAGGGGTTTTTAAAGGGGTGTGTGTGTCATTAATTTATTTATTAATGAATGAATGTTAGAAAAATGTGTGAGGAGGTTGCTGAAACAAGTGAACGAAAGTTATGATATCGAAATTATTGGATGTGTTTTTGTTTGGTTTGGTTGATTTAATGTTTTAGAGTTTGGGTTGTGTGGTGTTTTTGTTTTTGGTATTGTATTGTATTGTCCTGTATAATTCTCTTTCTTTTCTTTTGTAATTTTTAAACTGCTAATAAATATTATTTTAGAAAATAAAATAAAAAGGGGGGTGTCACATAATTTTTTAAAAAAATGCCTTCTGTGAGTATTTGGAGCAAAGGGTGAAATTCTAAACCGGCACTGGGGGAGGAAAGGAAAAAGGGGGGAAATTCAGCTCCTCCTCCTCCTCTCTGCTTTTCCATTCCTCCGCGCCCTGGCCAGGAATGTGGGTCAGACCCGCCCAGGGACTGGCCTGGGGTTTGCCTGCGCCAGGGGTCAGGCGAGGACGAGGCGGGGCAGAGACGCAAGCACATTCGGGGTTTAAAGGCACAGTTTAAAGGCCACCTCTTGTCTATGGAACGCCCTCCCACCAGATGTCAAAGAGAAAAAGAACTACCAAACTTTTAGAAGACATCTGAAGGCAGCCCTGTTTAGGGAAGCTTTTAATATTTAATAGGTTTTTGTATTTTAGTGATTTGTTGGAAGCCGCCCAGAGTAGCTGGGGAAACCCAGCCAGATGGGTGGGGTATAAATAATAAATTATTATTATTATTATTATTATTATTATTATTATTATTATCATCATCATCATCATCATCATCATCAAATGAAACTAGGGCATGATAAAGGTCTGCTTTTTTGTTTTTCAGGACAAGTTATTTGTTGTCTACTGCAATAATAATAATAATAATAATAATAATTTATTATTTATACCCCGCCCTTCCCAGTACAGGAAACCGGGCTCAGGGCGGCTAACAACAAATTTGAAACACTTAATGGATGCTACCAAAAAACCCCCCAAAAAAACCCAGCATAAAATACGGTATAAAGCGTAAATAACAATAAAATCAAAAATCAATTTAGGGGGGGAACCCATCCAATAAACATTAGATGATCACCAGGGCTAGCTGGCTAAATTAGTCCCATTGTTTTCTCAACAGTTACCGTATTTTTCTGCGTATAAGACTAGGTTTCCCCCAAAAAAATAATTGGGGGGGGGGGCGTCTTCTTATACACAGATAGATCTCCCCCCGTTTTTTAAACTGGAGTATCCAAAAATAAGGGGCGTCTTATACATGGAGGCGTCTTATAGACGGGAAAATACGGTATCTTCTGTACAATCAAACCTTGGCTTTCGGCTCCCAAACATCGAAAACCCGGAAGTAACTGCCTCGGTTTTTGAACAATTTTTGGAACCTGGACAGCTTCCGAACTGCACTTTTCATTTTTCCTCCACTGACTTTGCAGCCAACCCACTGATTCTCAGTTTTTGAACTTTTTGAACTTCTGGAACGGATTAAATCCGAGATTCCACTGTACCATGGGGGGGGGGGATAAACTGTGGAACTCCATGCCACCAACTCGGATGGCCGCTCGCCTGCTTCCTCCTCAGAGCTCCATACAAAGCAAATAATAATAATAATAATAATAATAATAATAATAATAATAATAAATAACTACAATAATAATAATAATAATTTATCACTTATACCCCGCCCATCTGGCTGGGTTTCCCCAGCTACTCTGGGCAGCTTCCAACAAAATATTAAACCACAGTAATGCATCAAACATTAAAAGCTTCCCTAAACAGGGCTGCCTTCAGATGCCTTCTAAAAGTCTTGAGCTCACCTTTGCATCATCTTCTCAACAACCTTTCAAGGTAGGCTAAGCAGGCATTAGTAGAGGCATCACCTTGCCAACAAAGGTCCGTATAGTAAAAGCTATGGTTTTGCCAGTAGTGATGTATGGAAGTGAGAGCTGGACCATCAAGAAGGCTGGTCGCCGAAGAATGGGTGCTTTGGAATTCTGGTGCTGGAGGAGACTCTGGAGAGTCCCATGGACTGCAAGAAGATCAAACCTCTCCATTCTGAAGGAAACCAGCCCTGAGTGCTCCCTGGAAGGACAGATCCTGAAGCTGAGGCTCCAAGACTTTGGCCCCCTCAGGAGAAGAGAAGACTCCCTAGAGAAGACCCTGATGCTGGGAAAGATGGAGGGCGCAAGGAGAAGGGGACAACGGAGGACGAGATGGTGGGACAGTGTTCTCGAAGCTGCTAATATGAGTTTGACCAAACTGCGGGAGGCAGTGGAAGACAGGAGGGCCTGGTCCATGGGGTCACGAAGAGTCGGACACGACTAAACGACTAAACAACAACAACAACAACAATGTGTGCCCCCTTGCATTTGATTAAATACTTTTTTTGCGGGCTGCAAAAAAAGAGAGAAGCACACAGAGGAGGGTGCCCGGCGCATCTCTGTATGATATGTCGCTTTTGCCGCTGCTTTCGTGTCAGGGAGGGGAGATGCTTTTGCATGCGGTTCCTCCATGTGGGCCGTTTTGCCGACGCAAAGGTGAAACAGAATTAACTCCATCTCAGCGGAGGTTCCTGTTGCATCTCTGCAGGAGTGCCTGATCCGGGTATTTTTCTGATGCAATAGGAAAACCAGAGCTTGAACTATACGGACCTTTGTTGGCAAGGTGATGTCTCTCCTTTTTAAGATGCTGTCTGAGGCAAGGACCAGCTTCTACAGAGTTGCGCCGGGCACCCTCCTTTGCGAACATGCCTTTTTTGGGGCTCACGAGTATTTCATAAAACACTGGCACCCCCCGGCACCACCGGGGTGTGTGTGGAAATGCTCACCCTAAGATATTGCAGCCGCTGTTAAGGCACAGAAGCAAAGGCAAGGGAGGTAAGTTGGCAACCGCCTTGACGCTGCCCTTCCCCCCTCCCCCCCCCCCCAAAGCTTCAGGCTCCATCGGCCAGACCAACTCTGGCAGATTCAGCCAGGATTTGCAGCAGGAACAAATTGTTTCACCCTGGCGATTATATAAACGGCAGAGGCGATTATACAATCAGGGATCTTCCGGGTTTTATATAAAGGGCTGTTGTGTTCTCTGTGTGTGCTGAAGCTCAGACTCTGTGGTCCTGGGAAATGTGTTTTGTGGGGGGTTATTTTTTGCAGAGGGAGAGGGTTGTGCTTCTGCAAAAAGGAGGGGCTGTTCCAATTTCATATATACATTTAAACACATGCACACCCACCCATGCCGTTTGAATTGCTGCAGCCCACAATTCTCGCACCCTTGTATTTTAAAACCTGAACTTCTGCTCAAACGAAGGAAGGGGGAGAGGAAAAATCTTAATTTCCAGCAGCCCCCGGGGGGGGGGTTGTGTTTTGCAATGCCTGCCCTGCTGGGCATGTGGGATGCATTCTTAAAAGGTTTGCAGACTTCAGACTCGCTTTCTGGTTTTCCTAAAGAGCACACTCACACATGCTTCTTCAGAAATGGGGACAGACTGCTGTTGTGAATTCTGTGTCTTCACTTCTTCAATCTTTTTTTTTTTAAAAAAAAATATTAAAGATTTTCTTGTGATACAAGTTCGACAAAATTGGAGAAAAGTACAATGGGTAGAAACACTTTTTTTCCAGTCTTAAACTCCGTCCCCCAGATTTCTGCAGCGGTGATATCCATTTCTTCTTTCTATCTCCCTTTTAATAGGAGAGTTCGAAGGGACCACATAGGTATCTATTATCTATTCTGACACCCACCCCCCCCAATATAGGAATCTTTAGCCCAACATGGGGTTTGAAACCACAGCTCTGAGATTAAGAGCTTTACTCTCTTATCTCAGCTGAATATTTTTTTTAAAAAAAATGCATATTCGGTCTGCGAATCTTTTTTTAAAAATTGTAAAAAGAAATCCCAGTGAAAATTCATAAAGCGTCGACTTACGGCACTCGTATTTTGCATCCTGCTGAAATTTGGAAGCCCAAACCTCACAGCTGGTGGTGAGAAGGGGCATTAAGTTTGGGAGGGTCGCAATTACCCCTGAGCCTCAGTGGTGCTCACCTGTAAAATGGGCAACCTGGACAACAGAGGCTTCCTAAGGGGCACAGATGGGGGAAATTGTGACACTTATAAACGTCACCTCCAACTCCTTGAAAGATTCCATCAACGGTGTCTCCAAAAAATTGTACACATCACTTGGGAAGACAGGCGAACTAATACCAGTGTACTGGAAGAAGCAAAGATCTCCAGTGTCGACGCAAGGATTCTTCAACATCAACTTCGTTGGACTGGTCATGTTGTGCGGATGCCTGATGATCGTCTTCCAAAGCAAGTACTCTATTCCGAACTTAAAAATGGAAAATATAACACTGGTGGTCAACAAAAGAGGTTTAAAGACTGTCTCAAGGCAAATTTGGGGTGCAGGTGGCACTGTGGTCTAAACCACAGAGCCTTGGGCTTGCCGATCAGAAGGTCGGCGGTTCGAATCCCCGCAATGACGGGGTGAGCTCCCGTTGCTCGGTCCCTGCTCCTGCCAACCTAGCAGTTCGAAAGTACGTCAAAGTGCAAGTAGATAAATAGGTACCACTCCGGCGGGAAGGTAAACGGCGTTTCCGTGCGCTGCTCTGGTTCGCCAGAAGCGGCTTAGTCCTGCTGGACACATGACTCGGAAGCTGTATGCCGGCTCCCTCGGCCAGTAAAGCGAGATGAGCGCCGCAACCCCAGAGTCGTCCGTGACTGGACCTAACGGTCAGGGGTTCCTTTACTTTTACCTTTAAGGCAAATTTTAAAAAATGTAGTATAAACACCAACAATTGGGAAACACTGGCCTGCGAGCACTCCAACTAGAGAACAGCCTTTCCCAAAGGTGTCCTGGGCTTTGAAGACGCTCGAACTCAGGACACAAGGGAGAAACGTGCTAAGAGGAAGGCACGCTTGGCAAATCCACACCGTGATCAACTCCCATCCGGGAACCAATGTCCCCACTGTGGAAGGACATGTGGATCCAGAATTGGCCTCCACAGTCGCTTACGGACTCACGGTGAAAACCGTGTTTATGGGAGACAATCTTACTCAGCTACGAGGCATCGCCAAAGAAGAACTCCCAGGACCTTGACCATTGGGCTGGCAACATCTGGAGGGGCACAGAGGTTCCCCTACTTTTGGTACGGCAGCTGTCAAGAGCCGCTGGCTGGCAGCCTCACCATGGTGGCCGCAGACTTAGGTGGACATTGGGTTTTTGAGTTGGAGGGAAAATTCCTGGCTTGAGTAACTCCCAGTGGCATAGCGTGGGGGGTGCAGGGGGGCCGGCCACACCGGGCGCAACATCTGGGGGGCGCGCTCGCCGCCTCCGGAGTCGCCGAAGAGCCTCGGGCGCAGGCTGTAGCAGAGCCCCATGTCTCGCGGAACCGACGAGCTGTGCGTGCGTCCGGGCTGAAGGCGTCCGGCAGGCAGCGGCTCTCAGCGCTCGCCACGGTCCCCGCGCGTCAGGGCCGCAGAGGGCGCGCCAGGCAGCCCCTCCTCACAGCCCCGCCACTGCCGCTGCTGGGCCATGTTGCATTTTCCTCGCCTCTCTGCCCTTCTCCTCCTGCGGGCAAGTGGCGTCATTTGGGCGGCAGCACCAGCGGCAACTCGCCTCAGATCACCTGACATGGACCCGCCGCCACCGCCGTGGCTACCTTACCGTAAATACCCCAGCCCAGGCAGCAGCAAGAAGAAGCTGGCAGCGGCAGCAGGTTAGGGGTTAGGGGTTAGGGGTGCAAATTACTTGCCTTGCCCCGGGTTAGGGGGCGCAAATTACTTGCCTTGCCCTGGGTGCTGACAACCCACGCTACGCCGCTGGTGACTCCTGTCATCTTCAACCCTAACATACTTTCTTGCTTTCCTTCTCTTCCTCTTCTCCCTTTTGCATTCTCTCCCCCCCCCCCTCTCTGCGGGGAGGGGGCCCTCCCTCAGCTAGCCGCCTCTGATGGGAACTGCGGCCTGTCGTAACCGTAATTGCTCGGGAAAACATCCAAGCCCAAGAGGCCTTTGAAGGAGGAGGTGGCGAATCTGCAGAGCGTACGGCTACCGGCGGGTAGCCACAATGGCTGTGTGTCCCCCCGCCACCGCCACCGCCTTCACTGCCAGTGGCCGCTGAATGCCTATTTCTGAAAAAAACCGCAAGATGAGAGACTTGTTCTCAGGTCAGAAGACGGAGCAAGCTGGTTTCCTCCTCCGGTGGAGGGTAGGACTCGAACTCGCGACTTCAAACGAAAAGTAAGGAGGTTCCAACTCAACATCAGGAAGGACTTTTTGACAGGGAGAGCTGATGGATGGCGGTGAAGTCTCCATCCTTGGAGGTTTTTAAGCAGAGGTTGGAGGGCCATCTGTCGGGGATTCTTTGGCCGAGATTCCCGGGGTTAGACTAGATGCCTCTGGGGGGTCCCTTCGAACTCTAAGATTCTACGATGCTACGAAAGCAAGAAAAACACCGTAAAAATTCGAAGGACGGTTGCCCCGTCGGTCATAACGCTGTAATTCTCCACCCAGAGAAAGATAAAAGAAGGAGACTGTTTTTGGGACTACAGTTCCCATGATCCCTCGTCCCGCTAGGTAGGCATGATGGGAGTTGTAGTGCAGAAACAGCTGGAGAACCAAGTTTTGGAAACACTGCTTTAAGAGGCAAGTTGAGAACGAAAGAGAATATATACATATATATGAAAAAGATAAAAGGAATCAGGGGCGATTCTGTCCACGGGTCAGAAAGGATTTAAGAATAGTATTGGGAAATGATAAATAATGAACTGAAAAAATGGTTTAAAAGTACTTTCCCAAAAAAATCCAGAGTCCTTTGTGTTGGGGATAATTCAGACGGAAATTCCCAGGTGTCAAAAAAGGCTATTTATGTATGCTACTACTGCGTCCTGTGTTTTGTTAACCCAAAAATGGAAAACGAGCGAGGTCCCAACCAAAGAGGAATGGCGATTTGAGTTGATGGAATATACGCAGCTTGCTTTAAGAGGCATTGTGGGAATTGAAGAGACTTATTATTATTATTATTATTAATAATAATACCCTGCCCATCTGGCTGGGTTTCCCCAGCCACTCTGGGTGGCTCACAACAGAATATTAAAAATAGAACCAAACATTAAAAGCTTCCCTAAACTGTCAGATGTCTTCTAAAAGTCAGATAGTTGTTTATTTCCTTGACATCTGATGGGTACCACCACCGAGAAGGCCCTCTGTCTGGTTCCCTGCAACCTCTCTTCTCGCAGGGAGGGAACCGCCCGAAGGCCCTCGGAGCTGGACCCTGGTGTCCGGGCTGGACGATGGGGCTGGAGACTCTCCTTCAGGTATATAAAAATAATAATAATAATCATTTATTATTTATATCCCGCCCATCTGGCTGGGTTTCCCCAGCCACTCTGGGCGGCTTCCAACACAATATTAAATTAAAGTAATGCATCAAAGATTAAAAACTTCCCTAAAATGAGCGAGGGAGCTAGAGAATCAGGGATCCCTGGAGGGATTAAAGGTAAAGGGACCCCTGACCATTAGGTCCAGTCATGACTGACTCTGGGGTTGCGGCGCTCATCTTGCTTTATTGGCCGAGGGAGCCGGCGTACAGCTTCCGGGTCATGTGGCCAGCAGGACTAAGCCGCTTCTGGCGAACCAGAGCAGCGCATGGAAACGCTGTTTACCTTCCTGCCGGAGTGGTACCTATTTATCTACTTGCACTTTGACGTGCTTTTGAGCTGCTAGGTGGGCAGGAGCAGGGACCGAGCAACGGGAGCTCACCCCGTCATTGCGGGGATTCGAACCACCGACCTTCTGATCGGCAAGCCCTAGTCTCTGTGGTTTAACCCACAGCGCCACCCAAATCCTCGGGGAGGTTTCTAGTCCTCACGTTTGATTTGCAACCAAACCGCAGGTCCTTTCCCCCTCTGGCCAATGGGGAGGGAACAAAGGCCTTTCTCGCTTTACAAAGGGCGAGGATTCGAAACAGAAGCAGCAGCAGCCGGGGCATGCGCAGTCCAGGCCAGCGCTTGAGGTTTTAAAATGCAGCTAGGTGTCTGGTGTTGCAAATGAGATGTTGAATCGATGGCTTCGATCCAGGTCACGAGAGTCAGGGTTGGGCCGGGCTCCTCTCCTCCCTCTGAAGAAGAAAACAAGCTATCGATTTGCTTGGCTTAGCCGTTTCCTCCTTGCCTGCACACACACACACACACCCCAAAAGAACTTTTTGAGGGCTCCCTCGCTCCGGTTTAAGCCGTTCCTTGCCAGCCGCCGGGGGCATCTGCCGACAGCCGAAAAAATAATGGTATTGATTGTCAAAAGGAGCTAAGGGGAGGTCTCTCCAGCCCAGCACTTCGCAGCGGGGCAACCGGGTGCCTGCGAAACCCCCGAGAGCAGAATTCGAACTCAAGAGCAGCTCTCATCCTCCTGCGGTCTCCAGCAGCTGGCATTTGGGACTTGATCAAAGGGGTCTTTGAAATTGTAATGGGGGCGGGGGGAAGAACTAGAAAATCGGAAGGAAGTGATGAGTGCTGGAAGGGAGGAGGAAGGAAGGAAGGACAAACAGGGTGATGGTGGAAAACAACGAATGGATGTTCTATCACAGTCTTAAACTTGCGACCAACTAGACCGTACTCAGGGTTGAGATGCTTGTCTGTCTCAAGAGACAATGTAGTGTGCGTTCGGGTGGGTGTGGGGCACTCCCTGGTCCTGAATGGGGTCACTGTGCCCCCGAAGGACCAGGTACGCAGCCTGGGGGTCATTCTGGACTCACAGCTGTCCATGGAGGCGCAGGTCAGAATAATAATAATAATAATAATAATAATAATAATAATAATAATAATTCATTTATACCCCACCCATCTGGCTGGGTTTCCCCAGTCACTCTGGGCAGCTCCCAACTGAATATTTAAAACACGATAAAACGTCAAACAGGGCTGCCTTCAGATGTCTTCTAAAAGTCAGACAGTTGCTTATTTCCTTGGCATCTGATGGGAGGGCGTTCCACAGAAAGGGCGCCACCCTCTGCCTGGTTCCCTGTAACCTCGTTTCTCACAGGGAGGGAACTGCTAGAAGGCCCTCAGGAGATGGACCCAGGTGTCCGGGCAGAACGATGGGGGTGGAGGCGCTCCTTCAGGGATACAGGGACATTTAGGACTTTGAAGGTCAGCACCAACCCTTTGAATTGTGTTCGGAAATGTACTGGGAGCCAATGCAGATCTCTCAGGACTGGTGTTATGTGGTCCCAGCGGCTGCTCCCAGTCCCCAGTCTAGGTGCCTCATTCTGGATTAATTGCAGTTTCCAGGTCACCTTCCAAGGCAGCCCCACGTAGAGCGTATTGCAGTAGTCCAAGCGGGAGATAACCAGAGCATGCACCACTCTGGCCAGACAGTATGTGGGCAGTAAGTGTCTCATCCTGCATACCAGATGGAGCTGCCCAGGACACAGAATTGACCTGCGCCTCCATGGACAGCTGTGAGTCCAAAATGACTCCCAGGCTGCGCACCTGGTCCTTCGGGCGCACAGCTACCCCATTCAGGACCAAGGAGTCCTCCACACCTGCCCGCCTCCTGTCCCCCCAAAACAGTCCTTCTGTCTTGTCAGGATTCAACCTCAATCTGTTAGCCGCCATCCCTCCTCCAACTGCCTCCAGACACTCACACAGGACCTTCACTGGTTCTGATTTAAAACATCCCTCAAGAGTAGACCCCATGAGAACCAATGACTCTTGAGTTAGTCCTTCCATTTTCTCAGATCTGCTCTGTGTACAGCTAGCGCCGGGGAGAAAAACCTCCCTCCAAACTATAATTCGCACTGAGTAAAGCCACTTGGTCTCTCAGTCCAGATAGCAACAGATTTGCTCTTCCGGCCAGCGAAGAATTCAAACGTCTACCGGGGAGGAAGGAGCCTGCCGGAGGCACAGCGATGCTGCAGACATCAGAAGATTAAAGGGCCTTTAATGAATAAATGGAACATTTTCGTTGGACTGGTGTAGATAGGGTGGCGAGCTCAGAATGGCAGCGAGGGAGATATTAACAATAAGCACCTCTGGAGGAAGAAGAAGAAGAGAGGGACAGATTCTGCCCACCACTCACCAGTTTGGAAACTGGTTACGGGGCTTCTGTGTTGGTCTGGAGTCTGGATTTGGTTTCACGCACGGTCCGAAACAAACTGCTAAGGAGAGCCTTGCTGTACCGATCCATTTTTTTAAAAAAGAAATTATTTATTTGGTTTTTCAGATTAAAATTTTCCAACATAAAAACAAGATTCCAGAGAATCTCCTGGACTTCCCTCCTGCCGTTTGTGGGTCCCGTTGTTCATCATTTCCTCCCGCATCTTTTATGATAATCCAAACGCAGGTGGCGCTGTGGTCTAAACCGCAGAGCCTCTTGGGCTTGCTGATCAGAAGGTCGGTGGTTTGAATCCCCGCGACGGAGTGAGCTCCCGTTGCTCGGTCCCTGCTCCTGCCAACCTAGCAGTTCGAAAGCATGTCAAAGTGCAAGTAGATAAATAGGTACCACTCCGGCGGGAAGGTAAACGGCGTTTCCATGCACTGCTCCGGTTCGCCAGAAGCGGCTTAGTCCTGCTGGCCACATGACCCAGAAGCTGTACGCCGGCTCCCTTGGCCAACAAAGCGAGATGACCACCACAACCCCAGAGTCGGCCACGACTGGACCTAACGGTCAGGGGTCCCTTTAAAGGTAAAAGGTAAAGGTACCCCTGCCCGTACGGGCCAGTCTTGACAGACTCTGGGGTTGTGCGCCCATCTCACTTAAGAGGCCAGGGGCCAGCGCTGTCCGGAGACACTTCTGGGTCACGTGGCCAGCGTGACATCGCTGCTCTGGCGAGCCAGAGCCGCACACGGAAACGCCGTTTACCTTCCCGCTGGTAAGCGGTCCCTATTTATCTACTTGCACCCGGAGGTGCTTTCGAACTGCTAGGTTGGCAGGCGCTGGGACCGAGCAGCGGGAGCGCACCCCGCCGCAGGGATTCGAACCGCCGACCTTTCGATCGGAAAGCCCTAGGCGCTGAGGCTTTAACCCACAGCGTCACCTGCGTCCCACCTGGGGTCCCTTTACCTTTACCTATATTACCAATAAAGAGTTTGTGAGCGTTTGCTCAAAACCTGCCAAGGAGTCCAGTTAACTTTGTTGTTCCTTTAAGCACTTCGTGAAAGGTTCCCATTCTTCTTTAACGTCACAGTTATCCTTGTCACGTAGTTTATGCATCAGTTTCGCCAATTCCGCATAATCCATCAGTTTCTCTTGCCGGTTTTCCGGAAGCTGTTAAGCCATGGAGGGTTGCCAACAAACCCGGGACAGGAACTGGGAAGCGCCTGAAAGTATACCCTTCAACATTTCTCTGACGAAAATAGGGACGTCCTATTCAGTCATCACCATAATAACAATTTTACTGTTTATACCCCACCCAACTGACTGGGTGTTCCCAACTCCTATAGTTGTAGTTACAATTCGTGGGTCACCATCTGATCTTATTCTGATCTTAATTTGAATTTAAGCTGTGTTTTAATCGATTGCTCGACTTTATGTTTTATGTTCTTTTTAGGGGGAGGGGAAAAACAGGGGGGGGGGAATGAGGATGATGTATTTTTGATAAATTATGTTGAAATCCCTAATAAAAAATATTTAATAATAATAAAAAAAACCAGCTTCCGGAAAATCGTGCGTATAAAAAAACAACCCGAAACTTTTGCAAGTTGGACGAGGAAGGGAACAGCTCCTGTCCTTTTCCTCTCTCTGCCTTATCTCGCTTAGTTCCCCGCGAGACGCTTTGCAACGGGCCGTGCCTCTTTGCCAACAAGTACCGGCCGGCGGCTCCTTTCCGGAACCGAAATGAAAAATATATTGAGAGAGGGTGTGTTTTGGTGTGCCGGTGCAGAGACAACCCTCCCCTATTCCTGAGCCCAACGGCCTGGCGCCCTTCCCTCTCACTTGGCAGGCAATCTGCCTCTTTGCACAGAGAGGAATTCTCCAAAAAAAAAAAAAAATTGTTAAAAGATGGCTGCCAAGTGGGGAAGGAACTTTTCGGAACGGCGGTGGGTCGCGGGGTGTCCTTTCGCTGCTTGCAAAATGGCTGCCTTTGCGCATGCATGCGCCGTCGCGCACGAGAGAGGAGGAGGAGGAGCTGCGGGGAGATAGAGGTTGGCATTTAGGACCGTCCGGGAAAAGGCTGGAGGCCTGGAACGAGACTTTTTTCTTTTTTGAAAATAAATATATATATATAAGCTGCGAGAGCAAGAGCCAAAATTCCGTGTCCAAAGTAAACAGCTGGCAAACTGTGTGTTCTTTTTGGTTGGAAACCTTCTCTCTCTCTCTCTCTCTCTCTCTTTTCCATCCCCTTTTTCTCATTTCCTCCCTCTTCTCCCTCCCTTGGTTTAAAATAAATAAAATAAAATCCGATTCCCTCTCCTTTTGAGAGAATATGGAGCTAAGGGGAAAGAGAGAGGGAAGGGGGAAGAAAACAAAATTTAAATAAAAAGATTTCCGTCTGGTGGTTTGTCCCCATTGGCACGTATTTTTTAAAAAAAGAAACAGCACTTTGGGTTATTTCGTCAGATTCTTGGAGGTCTTTGGAGTCCGTAGGGAATAGAGTTTGTCGACTGCGGCAATTGAGGGGCGTTTAGTAAGTTTTCCCATGGTGGTGTAACAACCTTGACATTTTAACTTTAGGTTTGTTTTTGTGGCGGAGGGGCAAAGGCAAATTGGGGCGGGGGGGGGTTTCCTTTCCCTGCTCTGCACGTGGTCCGCTCTTCCCCCCGCCCCATCCTCCTGCTGTTCCTCCCCATCTCCGAGGTTTCGAACTCGGCACAAAATGGCCGTTGGTGGGGTGGGTGGGGCGTCAGGGCCGGCAGGGAAGGGGGAGGCTACAAAATGGCCTCCCCTAACTGCCGACACTCGCCACGTGTTGGGAAGGTGTGTAAACACACCCCATTTTGCATTCGAATCCCCACCCCCCAGCACAAAATTGTGCAAACACACACCAACACCATGTCTGCACGCAAACAAAATGGAGGGGAACGGGACGACCACCCCATAATTTCCAGCCAAGGAAAAGCATGTTGCACGTTTCCAAAACAAATTTTATTTGGGGGGGGGTGGCATTTTGTGATAGGGACGAACCGAAGGTGCAGATGCAAAACTGCACCCTGAATGGGACGCTCTCGGGTCCTCGCCGGTAACCCTTTCCGTACAACCGTGGGACGGATCCGGATGGGGAGGCTGCGAAACGGGACGCCAAGGGAGGCCTGTGGATTTTGGGAGCCCAAAAGCGAGCACGCCTGCAGATCAGGGAGAGAGAGAGAGAGATGGAAAGAGATACGGGGAGGAGAAATATTTTTGGCAGGGCGCTCTGGCGCCGGCCCAGTTCCCAAAGCCGGGAGCGAGCTGAGCAGATGAAAACAGGGGGCCAGGGTTTTGAAGGGAGAGTTCGGACAAACGCCATCGTTGGCAAATCTCCTGGACGGGTTATTCCTCCCCTTGTCGTTGTCATTTTTGGCTCACGGTACCCGGCTGGGCACGGCCTCTGCATTTTATTAACCACAGCTGCGCTTGAGACTGCCTGGCAGTTGCACCGCTCTGTGCAGGTGAGCGTCGTTTTAAAAACAGAAAAGAAATGGGAATCAGGCCCTGTTTCCCAGGGACAGCCCAGGATTCGCAGAAGCTGTCCCGGTTTCTGATCCGACCCCTGAAATGCCCCGCTAGTAATTTTGATACACACGCACACACGCCAACGTTTGCATGTAAGACTCCTAAGATTTGAATTGGGTCCGCCCGCTGCGTCTCTGCATGAGTCCCCGATCTTGTTTGATGTATTACAGTATTTTAATATTTTTTTGGAAGCCGCCCAGAAAGGCTGGGGAAGCCCAGCCAGATGGGCGGGGTATAAATAATAAATTATTATTATTATTATTATTATTATTATTATTATTATTATTGCAATTGGGAGGCCCACTCAGAACAGAAACTCATGCATAAGCAATAGGCAAACCCTCCAAGCGCCCCTATTTTCCAGGGACAGGCCAGGATTCGCAGAAGCCGTCCTGGTTTCCGATCCAATCCCAAAAATGTCCCACTAGTAATTTCGATACACATGCACGCCCTCTGACGTTTCCATTCATATTTCAAGAAAGATGGCTGCTGCTGAAAGACTCTGAGATTTGAATTGGGTACGCCCGCCGTGTCTCTGCACGAGTCCCCGATCTTGTTTGATGTATTACAGTATTTTAATATTTTTTTGGAAGCCGCCCAGAGTGGCTGGGGAAGCCCAGCCAGATGGGCGGGGTATAAATAAATTATTATTATTATTATTATTATTATTATTATTATTATTATTATTATTGCAATCGGGAGGCCCGTTCAGAACAGAAACTCATGCAGAGGCAGTAGGCAAACCCCCCAAGTGTCCCTATTTTTCAGCGACAGCCCAGGATTCGCAGAAGCCGTCCTGGTTTCCGATCCGACCCCCGAAATGTCCCACTAGTAGAACTTGCTGTTAAAATGGAACACACAAGATGAAATGGTTAAATCGGCTATGATAAAGTGGGCACAGGATATTGGGTACAACATTATGTTTGAGGACTGGGAAAGGTTGTGGACCACTGGGTTGAACTTCACTGCATGTAATGCTTTGAAGGAAAATGTAATGAAAATGATATATAGATGGTACATGACCCCAGTCAAGCTTGCAAAGATATACCATGTGTCTGATAATAAATGTTGGAAGTGTAAAGAAGCTGAAGGAGCATTCTTTCACCTCTGGTGGACTTGCCCTAGAGTGAAGGCTTTCTGGGAAATGATTTATAATGAACTGAAAAAGGTATTTAAGTATACTTTCCCCAAGAAACCAGAGGCCTTCCTCCTGGGTATTGTCGGCCAGAGGGTGATAAAGAAGGACAGAACTTTTTTCCTGTATGCAACAACGGCAGCAAGGATACTCATCGCTAAGCACTGGAAAACCCAAGATCTACCCACACTGGAAGAATGGCAGATGCAACTGATAGACTATATGGAATTGGCTGAGATGACCGGCAGAATCAGAGACCTGGGAGAGGAGAGGGTTGAAGAAGACTGGAAGAAATTTAGGATTTATTTACAAAAACACTGTAATTTGGTTGAATGTTAAGAAGGATGCCAGATCATAAACAATTGAGCACCACTAAATTAGACGTAATCTGGATGATAAATGAGATTGAGGAAAATATAATTTTTTTGGAGAATTATTAGACTAAATTAAATGAATGAGACTTAAGAATGTAAACAAGTTGATAAATTGCTGGAAAAAGTTTTACAATGATGCAAGTGGGAGCGGGGGACGTGAGGGAGTCCAAAGAAGCTTTGAAAATATGTTATGATATATGTTATATTGTTTATTATTTTTGCACTTTTGTATTTAAAAAAAATCTCAATAAATATTTTTTTTAAAAAAAAACACTGCAAACTCAGAAGGAAGCGTTCCGGGTTGCAAACTTTTTCTGAAAGCAGAACATGCTCAGATTTGTTACGCTGAGGTCTCTTTTGGCTATTTATTCTGTATTTTTGTGGCTCTTTTCGTTTTGTTTTTGTGACTGTGTGGAACCCAGTTTGGCTACTGACGCATTGATTTTGTGACTGCAGTACATTGTTTGTTGCTTTCGTTTTATGGATCGACGGTCTCGCTAGATAGCGAAATCCATGTTCAATTGCTGTTTTAGGGGTTGTTTTTAAAAGTCTGGAACGGATTAATCCGTTCTGCATTCCTTTCTATGGGAAAGCAGTGCGCCTTGGTTTTGGAATGCTTTGGTTTTGGAACGGAATTTCCTGAACGGAATAAGTTTGAGAACCAAGGCACCACTGTATAAAGGAGATAGCCTCAATTCATTGTGTTGTTGTTTAGTCGTTTAGTTGTGTCCGCCTCTTTGTGACCCCCTGGACCAGAGCACGCCAGGCCCTCCTGTCTTCCACTGCCTCCCGCAGTTTAGTCAAACTCATGTTGGCCTCTTCGAGAACACTGTCCCACCATCTCATCCTCCACTGAGATGGAGTTAATTCTGTTTCACCTTTGCGTCGGCAAAACGGCCCACATGGAGGAACCGCATGCAAAAGCGTCTCCCCTCCCTGACACGGAAGCAGCGGCAAAAGTGACATATCATACAGAGATGCGCCGGGCACCCTCCTCTGTGTGCTTCTCTCTTTTTTTGCAGCCCGCAAAAAAAGTATTTAATCAAATGCAAGGGGGCACACATTGTTGTTGTTGTTGTTTAGTCATTTAGTCATGTCCGACTCTTCGTGACCCCATGGACCAGAGCACGCCAGGCCCTCCTGTCTTCCACTGCCTCCCGCAGTTTGGTCAAACCCATGCTGGTCGCTTCGAGAACACTGTCCCACCATCTTGTCCTCCGTCGTCCCCTTCTCCTTGTGCCCTCCATCTTCCCAGAGAGTCTTCTCTTCTCCTGAGGTGGCCAAAGTCTTGGAGCCTCAGCTTCAGGATCTGTCCTTCCAGTGAGCACTCAGGGCTGATTTCCTTCAGAATGGAGAGGTTGGATCTTCTTGCAGTCCGTGGGACTCTCAAGAGTCTCCTCCAGACCAACATTCATTACTATCAATAATTTTTAAGGATCTAGCAGGGTCTCAGCTGCCCCCTCTCTCCCCCCCCCACGGCCACATCTATGACACCCATGGAAAGAAAGACCCTGGTTCAAAAAACGACTCCTGGTTCAATGATCAGCAGGGAACGTGCCGATTTCTGCAGAAGGAAGAGAAAGAGGGGTTTGCATGTGGGGCATTTTGTCTGTGGGTGGGAGGCCGAGAAAGAGCAGAGCCTGGGCAGGCAGAGCCAAGTGGGGGGGGGGGCGGTTGTCTAATCCAGGATGCTACAAGGAACCATTAGTGCTGAGCTCAGCGTCTACTCTGCTGATGTCCCGGAGAGCCTGATTATTTTTAGATAAGATGGAAAGCCTGGAACGGAGAGTTCTGGGCTGCAGCCTGGCCGAGGCGTGAGCTGTGTTTCTGATGAAGGAGGGAGGAGGGGGCCGGCGAGTCGGGTGTGGGGAGGAGAAGCGAGTTGCTGCAGTGGGTGAGTTTTTTCTCCCCACCTCTCTCTGCACGGAGAGCCCCCGTGGCTCTCCCTTCGAAGAAGGCTTGGTCCGGCGCGCACACACACAAAAACTGCAGCAGAAAGTCACCCGGTTGCAACACAATCTCACCCAAGCATTTAAGCCCAGGGTTTTGCAACCTTTTTGGGCCCACAGCTCCCTTGAACTACAGTGGTACCTCAGGTTAAGTACTTAATTCGTTCCGGAGGTCTGTTCTTAACCTGAAACTGTTCTGAACCTGAAGCACCACTTTAGCTAATGGGGCCTCCTGCTGCCGCCGGAGCACGATTTGTGGTCTCATCCTGAAGCAAAGTTCTTAACCCGAGGTACTATTTCTGGGTTAGCGGAGTCTGTAACCTGAAGTGTATGTAACCCGAGGTACCACTGTACATTTGTCTGTGGCACAACTGTGGGGCTCAGGAGCCATCAAGGAGACAGCTGATTCAGTTCACATTCAATGGCAAGCTTATCTCAGTAAACCACAGAGCCTAGGACTTGCCAATCGGAAGGTTGGCGGTTCGAATCCCCCCAATGACGGGGTGAGCTCCCGTTGCTCGGTCCCTGCTCCTGCCAACCTAGCAGTTCGAAAGCACGTCAACGTGCAAGTAGATCAATAGGTACCACTCCGGTGGGAAGGTAAACGGTGTTTCCGTGCGCTGCTCTGGTTCGCCAGAAGCGGCTTAGTCCTGCTGGACACATGACCCAGAAGCTGTACGCCGGCTCCCTCGGCCAATAAAGCGAGATGAGCGCCGCAACCCCAGAGTCAGCCATGAGAAGACCTAACGGTCAGGGGTCCCTTTACCTTTACCTATCTTGCTTGCTCTTTCCAAAAACTCTACAGAAACCAAAAACAGAGCCCTCTGCCGAAACCCACGCTTCCCCGAATGGCGTGGTGCTGTTCTCTGGCCAAGCAATGTGCAGAAAAATGTACGGATTGTGGCCAGGTGTGCGCCAAGAGGTGTTGAAAATAGCTCCAAATTCCAACATATCAGGGCAGAGGTTTCTATGGGAAAGCAGCGCGCCTTGGTTTTGGAATGGACTTCCAGAACGGATTAAATTTGAGAACCAAGGTACTCAATTATTTGAGGTTCTGCCACCAGCCTTAGCAGAAACCTGCCCCCTGCAATGTCCTATTTATGGGGTATTTTTACCCGTGATTTCCCAGGAATGGCTCGACAACTTTGGCTGCCCTGACAAAAATCCTGAATACGCCCATGTCCAGGGTTGAAGGGGGTGTCATTAGCGAGTATTGCCAAACTCTCCCTCTTGTGAAAGGGCTGTCGTACAGGCAGGCAGAAGTTAAACTGGTGCATCTTTCTGGATGTGTGAAATTACTCCCCTGTGGAAAAGTATTGGGATCGATCCAGATACACAGAGTGAGGGACGGGAGACAAAATTCATCCAATTTCACTGAGCTTCATGGCCAAGCACGGGGGTCTTGAACCCTGGCCTCCCAGGTCTAACCACTGTACCACACTGCCTCGCCTTTGCCTTCAGAAGCGGACATAGCTGCTTTGCCCTTTGCGAAACACTGCCGCACTCCAAGAATTGCACTTCTCTGAATTTTGCGGCGCTGCCAAGAGAAAGGGGCGGAAGTTCACCAACCAGGGCAAAGCGTGCATATAAACACGTATATTTGCGAAAGTAAAATGCAGAAATGCATCACATTGGGGAAACATAAACATCAAGAGGAATTTGCTTTGAGAAAACTTGCACGTTAGAGAAGATTCGAGTTGATTTCTCCTCTTTTCGCAGGCCACGAATTTTTATAAAGGTAAAGGTAAAGGTACCCCTGCCCGTACGGGCCAGTCTTGACAGACTCTGGGGTTGTGCGCCCATCTCACTTAAGAGGCCACGGGCCAGCGCTGTCCGGAGACACTTCCGGGTCACGTGGCCAGCGTGACATCACTGCTCTGGCCAGAGCCAGAGCCGCACACGGAAACGCCGTTTACCTTCCCGCTGGTAAGCGGTCCCTATTTATCTACTTGCACCCGGAGGTGCTTTCGAACTGCTAGGTTGGCAGGCGCTGGGACCGAGCAGCGGGAGCGCACCCCGCCGCAGGGATTCGAACCACCGACCTTTCGATCGGCAAGCCCTAGGCGCTGAGGCTTTAACCCACAGCGCCACAAACAACAATTATTATACTGTGCCCATTCGGCTGGGTTTCCCCAGCTGTCGCCTCTTCCTCTCCTTGTTTTCTTTAAGCTAAGGTAAAAGGGTAAAGGTAAAGGGACCCCTGACAGTTAAGTCCAGTAGCAGACGATTTTGGGGTTGCGGCGCTCATCTTGCTTTACTGGCTGAGGGAGCCGGCGTTTGTCCGCAGACAGTTTTTCTGGGTCATGTGGTCAGCAGGACTAAGCTGCTTCTGGCAAAACCAGAGCAGCGCACGGAAACGCTGTTTACCTTCCCGCTGGAGCGGTACCTATTTATCTACTTGCACTTTTGACATGCTTTCGAAATGCTAGGTTGGCAGGAGCAGGGACCGAGCAACGGGAGCTCACCCCGTCGTGAGGATTCGAACCGCCGACCTTCTAATCGGCAAGCCCTAAGCTTTGTGGTTTAGACCACAGTGCCACCCGCCTCCCTTGTTTCTTGTTTAGAAAACCCAATAAAAAGTTATCTCTGAAAGAAAAGGAAGTGAAAATCTGGACACAAAAGTTGTGGAGCTTTTTGGGGGGGGGGTGTCCGGCAATTTTCAGACCTCTGGCATGCCTAGTCCCTCCAATCTCAACGAAAGAAGATGTCTCTTGGGGCAACTGGTTTAGCCACTGAGAGCACTGGAGGCTAGACAGGCTCTGTCTGTCCAGCAGGAATGTTCTCTCATCGGGCCACAGATTCATTCCACGAATGGGCATGTGTGGCCATCCATAATCGTGACCCGTCACATGGCTGAAAGTGAGCGCGATAATGTGAGTCTGTGAGGGTTTGGAGGCGGTTGGAGGATGGATGGCGGCTAACAGATTGAGGCTGAATCCTGACAAGACAGAAGTACTGTTTTGGGGGGACAGGGGGCGGGCAGGTGTGGGGGATTCCCTGGTCCTGAATGGGGTGACTGTGCCCCTGAAGGACCAGGTGCACAGCCTGGGAGTCATTTTGGACTCACCGCTGTCCATGGAGGCACAGGTTTAGACCACAGTGCCACCCGCGTCCCGGTTTCTTTAAGCTAAAAAGTCCCGAATGCTGTTTATATTACTTCCTTTTCGGATCTCTGAAGGGATTTCGGTGCAAGGTAATCAGAGATATCATTAGCCCGGGCCATTTGCAGTCACAAAGCTCACGCCTCCATCTTTCCTTTTCAGATTCAGATCAAAGCAGTAGCCCCAGGACGGGAATCGGCTCTGACCAGGAGGACAGCAAGCCCATCATCACGTTGGGTAAGTCAAAGGATGCTCAGCACACAAAAGTGGGAAGAGGAAAAACGTCTTATGTCCCTATAGCAGGGATGAGAGGAGATTGCCATGCCACTGGACTACAACTCCCATCATTCCTGACCATTGGCCATGCTGTCGGCGGGGGCTGATATGAGTTGGAGTCCTGCAAGCTCTGGAAAACCGCATGCTCCCTGTTTTTCCTCTAAGAGGTGTTCTTTCCTCAAGAGGGAATTCCTCTTCTAAACAGAGGTATTCCTCCATCTCTCGCATGTAGTAAGGAAACGGTACCTCTTAGGTCAGGCATGTGGGTATCTGAGGGCCTCTAGATGCTACAACTCCCATCATCCTTGCTCCCTGGCCACCCTGGCTACAGAGGCATCCCTTATTCTCAGGAGGGAATGCCTCTGCTAAACAGGGAGTACCTAAACAGGGATTATCTCCTCTAAACAGAGAATACCTCTTCTAAACAGGGAGTGCTTCTTCTAAACAGAGAATACCTCTTCGAAACAGGGAATGCTTCTTCTAAACAGAGGATACCTCGTCTAAACAGAGAGTACCTCCTTTAAACAGAGAATACCTCCTCTAAACAGAGAATGCCTCTTCAAAACAAGGAGTGCTTCTTGGAAACAGGGAATGCTTCTTCTAGACAGAGAATACATCTTCTAAACAGAGAATACCTCCTCTAAACGGAGAATACCTCCTCTAAACAGAGAATACCTCTTCGAAACAGGGAGTGCTTCTTCGAAACAGAGGATACCTCCTCTAAACGGAGAATACCTCCTCTAAACAGAGAATGCCTCTTCTAAACAGGGAGTGCTTCTTCTAAACAGAGGATACCTCCTCTAAGCAGAGAATGCCTCTTCTAAACAGGGAGTGCTTCTTCTAAACAAGGAATGCCTTTTCTAAACAGAGAATACCTCCCGTAAACCGGGAATACCTCCTCTAAACATGTAATACCTCCTGTTTCTTCCTGGCAATTTATTTATTTTTAATAAAAAGGAAAGCAAAGCATCTAGTTCGTGCACCTAGTTTCCCCGTTTCAATTCCTCCCAGGTCGTTATGCTCCCCGTGCTCAATTAATCTCTCCCCCTTTTTCCGCAGACGCGACAGATTTCCAAGAGAACTTCGTCACGTCCGGGGTGTTCAGTGTCACGGAGCTGATCCAAGTTTCCCGGAGTGAGTAGGCCTCTCTTTGCCGCTTCTTGTATAGCTGGCCTTCATGAAAACCTGGCCTGTGGCTCTGGTGTTTGTTTGTGTTTTGTGTTGTGCCAGCAGGGTAACTTTTGCACAAGCAGTCTTGCACTCTGCAGCTGCACAATCATAATTGTGCAAGGAGGAATTGCTGCTCCCAGTCCGTGTTGACAAAACTAATTTGATTCCTAGCCGTGATTCAAGATGGCGTCCAATTCGGGCAGAGTAAACTCCTTTGTTTGGCTTCCATTCTTTTTTATTTTGTTTTTAAGGGAATCAGAAAGTATACGAGCAGGAATTGACAAATAGACAGCTGAGGGAGAAGAGGAAAGAAAAGGGGGGGGATATATAAATTGAAAATAACTTGGGGAGACCTAAGAAATGGAGTGTGAACCGGAAAGAAATAATGCAACTTCCGGTTGGACGCGCGATTAATGGCGGACGAGAGCTCTTTTTTGAAGGGAAAAAGGAAATAAATAATGCAATATAAAGCAGTAAACAGGGGAAAGAAAGAACACGTTGACGACAGAGGGTGGGAAGTCAACTTAATGGGGAAACTGCATTATGTTTGGTGTCGATTTGCTAAAGAACTGGAAAACTAATACAAATAATTTGGAAAGGAAGTAAAGGTTTGCGCCCAGTTCTGCCCAAACACTGATGCAAAGCTGTCTGCTCGAGCCCAGGGGGTGTCCAGTCACATTTGGTCGAAATTGCTGCAGTTGTGTGGCAGGTTTGACCTGCCATCTTGATCCCAGTGAGATCCTGGAGGAAATGTGTTCCTCGAACTCAGGACCCACCCGGCTGGGGACAAAAGGCTTCCTTCTCGGCAAACTGGAGCCCCCCCAACACACAGCTTGTTGACTCCCTTTCTCTCTTTTTTTAACATAATTTTTCTTTTTTTTATTGATGCAAAATTTTATTGACGCAAACTTTTATTTTTTTATTGACACAAGTCCATAACTTGAAGTATTGCTCAAAAAGAGCATCGACCTCCTTGGCTTCAACAAATTAGGTATAAAGAATACAAATTTAAATTTAATTGGAAGACGAAAAGATAAATTTTGGATAAGTAACATTTTATGATTAAGTTTCAATAAGAGTATGTTAAATCCCAAAATTTGAGATATTAATATTGGAAAATTATATTATATGAATTAAACCAAGTTAATAATTTGCTGGCAAAATTTATGAGTTTAGAAGGCAGGAACAAGGGTTGTGAGGAAGTCCAAAGATGAATATGAAATGTGGATATTGGAAAAGATTGTGTTACTATCTATGTACTTTATTGTTAAACTAAAATTTAATAAATATTATAAAAAAAAAGAGCATCGACCTCCTTCCCTCCCTCTTTCTGACTTCCACATATCTTTAACGAATTCGTCGCATTTCTGTAACTACCTTATATATTCTTTTAACATTCGCCCTCTTATATGTAAATCAGCTCCTTAATTTCATGTCACCAAACCTTTCAAGTCAAACGTTTTCAGATGTTTGCCATTTTCTTTCAAATGAGCTCTAAATTTGCTCCAGTCCTTTTGAAACAGTTCGTCGCGCCGATTCCGGATCTTCCCCGTCAGCTTTGCCAACTCCACATACAGTGGTACCTCGGGTTACAGACGCTTCAGGTTACAGACTCCGCTAACCCAGAAATAGTACCTCGGGTAAAGAACTTTGCTTCAGGATGCGAACAGAAATTGTGCTCCGGCGGCGCGGCGGCAGCAGGAGGCCCCATTAGCTAAAGTGGTGCTTCAGGTTAAGAACAGTTTCAGGTTAAGAACGGACCTCCGGAACGAATTAAGTACTTAACCCGAGGTACCACTGTATTCAACCATCTCTATCTGCCAATCTTCCAGAGTAGGAAATTCCTGCTGCTTCCATCTCTGGGCCAAAAAGTATTCTTGCAGCTGTTGTGGTGTACATAAACAAACGTTGGCCCCCTTTCTCTGCCTTCTCCGCAGCGCCGGTGGTGACGGGCACAGGGCCAAATTTCTCCCTTGGGGAGCTGCAGGGGCACCTCGCCTACGACTTGAACCCCTCGAGTACGGGCATGAGGAGGACGCTCCCCAGCACTTCCTCCAGCGGGTGAGTCCGGGCTTGGGGTTGTGGCGCTGCGTTCCCACCCTGTCATCGCCTTCCATTGCTACCCCGTCCTTCCCACAGCCTTCTAATGAACGCCGCAACCCCAGAGTCGGCCACGACTGGACCTAAGAGCCAGGGGTCCCTTTACCTTTAACATGGGGATTAGTAAAGGTAAAGGGACCCCTGACCATTAGGTCCAGTCGTGGCCAACTCTGGGGTTGCGGTGCTCATCTCGCTTTATTGGCCGAGGAAGCCAGCGTCCAGCTTCCGGGTCATGTGTCCAGCAGGACTAAGCCGCTTCTGGCGAACCAGAGCAGCACACGGAAACACCGTTTACCTTCCCACTGGAGCGGTACCTATTTATCTACTTGCACTTTGAGGTGCTTTCGAACTGCTAGGTTGGCAGGAGCAGGGACCGAGCAATGGGAGCTCACCCCGTCATTGCGGGGATTCGAACCGCCGACCTTCTGATCAGCGAGTCCTAGGCTCTGTGGTTTAACCCACAGCACCACCTGCGTCCCTAACATGGGGATTAGCAGCTAACTAAAGTTTGGGTTCTCTTTTGTTTGGGGCTTCCATCTTGTTCCACCTGGTGGCAGGTGGGAGTCCTGTCACGACAGTCTTCAATAAAGACCAAGCCTACTGGCTGCTGTTTTGCTCTGGTATTCCTGGCTGGTGTCCTTGTTTATTGTCCAAGGGAGCCCTCAGATTTCTCCGTTAACAACCCGAATGCTAACTTCTCTTCCCGTTTCTGCCTCACCTCAGGAGTAAACGTCATAAGTCCGGCTCGATGGAGGACGACCTGGACGGCAGCCCGGGGGGCGAATATTACACGTCGCCCAGCTCCCCCACGAGTAGCAGCCGCAATTGGACGGAAGACATGGAAGGGGGTAAGTCGGAGGGGAGCCGGGACGCCCCAAAACCTTCAGGGGCTGCACCTTCCTGAGAAGAGGAGGCCAGTATAGATTTAGAACAGAGGTTTGTAGAAGGGCACAGTCCAGAGGCTGCAGAGGGGAGAAACTGGTAAATATTGAGGGAGCAGCAGGAATGAATTAATCTTTATTTACATCAGCCGTCGGCCGCAGCAATAAAACAACAATACGATATACAAAGAATAGAAATAAAAAGTCGATTATATACAATACATGTTAGGGTTTAGATTCAGTAGTCAAGTGGATCTTATTCTGATTGCTCATCTAAAAACCTTGAAACCTTTGCTGTCACCTGCTCATCTTGATCTGCCAAGAGAAAGGACCCTGGGGCAGTGTCTGGGCGACCCGGGATGGACGATAAAAGAGGGGTGATAATCTCATTCCTCAAGTCTTTATCAAGAGGGCAAGCCAGAAGGGCATGCACCACCGATTCGGGACTGCCATCTCCACAGGGTCATAAGTGTTTTTCGTGTGGAATCGGCAAATGCCCTTCAGAAAATGGAGAAACACACCTCGGAAGCCGTTCGAATTCTGAGGCACGTTCGAAAACGGAAGCATTCCCTTCCGGGTTTCCAGCGTCTGGGTTCTGAATTGTTCGGCTTCCAAGGCACTCGAAAAAGCGAGGTTCCGCTGTACGATTACTAATCCCAATCATTCAGATGCCGAATTATATAATTTAGGTGGGTCCCACTCCCTGCTACAATGGATGGTTTGATTTTATTTTACTTCATTTCTGCGATCCAAAATCTTATCCATCTCAATTAAAATCCATTCAAAAATTATTATTCTTATTATTAGCTTGCAAAAGTATCCACAACAGCATTTGGTTGGTGGGGAAGCCCCAACATTCCCCCATTGTTAGCTTGCAAATCTATCCCCAAAAGTAAAAAGGCAAAGGGTCCAGTCATGGCCGACTCTGGGATTGCGGCGCTCATCTCGCTTTACTGGCCGAGGGAGCTGGCAACGGGAGCTCACCCCGTCATTGCGCGGATTCGAACCACCAACCTTCTGATCGGCAAGTCCTAGGCTCTGTGGTTTAACCCACAGCGCCTCCCACATCCCTTTCCTCCAGGTCTAAAGGTAAAGGGACCCCTGACCTTTAGGTCCAGTTGTGAATGACTCTGGTGTTGCGGTGCTCATGTCGCTTTATTGGCCGAGGGAGCCAGCATCCAGCTTCTGGGTCATGTGGCCAGCAGGACTAAGCCGCTTCTGGCGAACCAGAGCAGCGCATGGAAATGCCGTTTCCCTTCCCGCCGGAGCGGTACCTATTTATCTACTTGCACTTTGAGGTGCTTTCGAACTGCTAGGTATGTAGGAGCAGTGACCGAGCAACGGGAGCTCACCCCGTCATTGCGGGGATTCGAACCGCCAACCTTCTGATCGGCAAGTCCTAGGCTCTGTGGTTTAACCCACAGCGCCACCCGCGTCCCACCCCTAAAGTATCTTTCTGCATTTGGCTGGTGGGGAACATCGGGGATTCCCCACCCCTGCTCTCCCAGCCAGCCATCGTTTCCCCTCCAACAAGAGACGTGTTCGTATCCTCTGTGAGAAGAGCTTTATTTCCATCCCGGACTGGATGTTCTGGTTGTAAAATCCTTCTCAATGAACGTCTGGGAGAGAGCTAAACCCTTTAGTGGCGCCGCGTAAAACGACTGCCCCAGATAAATCGCTGCCTGGAGGGCAGGGGCTAAGCCGAGAGGGGATTAACCCTCTCTCTGCCCTGTCTTCCACCCCATTGCCAGAAGGACGTTGGAGATGGCAGGAGTTGCCAGCCTTCTTAAGCTCAGTGGCACGTGGGTGCCAGCCCCTCTGGTCAGCTGCTCCCCTCTGTGTGGCATCACACACAGTGCCAGATTTACGTATAAGGGGGGGAAAGTGATTTAGGAGCCCAGCCTGTGATGTCAAAGTTATTCCACGTATTCATTCATTTTTTTTAATGGTATTCTGTGTGAGCCATCGCTTATGCACCGTATTTTTCGCTCTATAAGACGCACCAGACCATAAGATGCACCTAGTTTTTGGAGGAGGAAAACAAGAAAAAAAAGATTCTGAATCTCAGAGGCCAGAACAGCAAGAGGGATCGCTGCGCAGCGAAAGCAGCAATCCCCTCTTGCTGTTCTGGCTTCTGGGATAGCTGCGCAGTCTGCATTCGCTCCATAAGACGCACACACATTTCCCCTTACTGTTTAGGAGGGAAATGTGAGTCTTATAGAGCAAAAAATACGGTGTTTTCCATTTTTATATTGTCATATTATTCGGTGAACTGAGACCTGCAGGTTTGGGGCGGTATACAATTTTAATAAATCATCGTCATCATCATCACTGATCTTGGGAGTTTTAAAAATTATTGGTTAGGCTTGCCCAAGACTCAGACAGAGCTGCAACAGGTAGGGTCTTTAATTCTCAAGGTCGTGGGTTTGAGCAAATGATTCCTGCACTGCAAGGGGTTGCAGAATAGATTATCTGGAAAGGTTCCTTCCAGACTAAACAGTTCTTTCCCATCTCCTCCGAGTGTCCTGTTTTTCCAGGGACAGTCCCGGAATGACAGAAGCCAGTTTCTCTTCTGCCATCGAATGGCGGATGAGTTTCATGAATTAAATCAGAGCCGCACCTGATATTCAGTACCGGATTTATGTATATGCTAAACAAGCTCTAGCTTAGGGCCCCACCTTCTTGGGGGCGTCCAAAAAAATTTAAAGGGGAAAAAACTGGATGCACACTTCCAAAATACAAGATAAAAAACCAATAAAATAAAACCTACATACAGTGTTTTGTGTTGTGTAGGCTCCTAGGATGTTAGTCATGGGCCCCGCCTGCTCCCTAAAATATCACTGGTTTGCTCCTTTCTCTATATAGGGTGCCTACATTCTGAACGTACAAATGGCTTTTACAAGTATTGAAGATATAGGGAGAAGAGAGAAATGTGAGCATAGGGGGCGTGATTAGAATATGCAGTTGATAAAGGAATGAAACTGTAGAAGGGGAGGAAGGGAAGTTGATGGTTGTGAATGTTATGGCTATCTTTATTGAAATGCGAAAAATGGTAATGGAAAAATATAAATCAGGTGTAGGCAAACTCCGGCGCCCCAGATGTTTGGGACTACGATTCCCATTATCCCTGATCACTGCTCCTGTTTGATAGGGATGATGGGAATTGTAGTCCCAAACATCTGGAGGGCCAGAGTTTGCCTATGCCTGGTATAAATCATTAAAAATTAAAACATTAATAGGCGCCTTGGAAAGCACACTTAAAGGGCACAAGGAGCAGAACTTAGGGGGCCTATTGGTGCAGATAAACACGTTGACTCTTCTCTCAAATTCCTCCCCAGGAATTTCTCCGAAAAAGCCAGACATTGACAAGTCTCCTTTCAACAGTCCGTCTCCGCAAGATACTTCGCCCCGGCTGAGCAGTTTTACACAACACCACCGTCCCGTCATCGCCGTACACAGCGGTAGGTCGGGGGTCACCAAGGAAGGGGGCAAAATAAGGCAGGAGAATTCTCCCTAAAGCTGGAATGTGCCCTTCGGGTTCATGTGTCTGTGTTGTAGGGAAGCCGTCTCCTTTTGAAACCCCTCGCAAGCAGAAAAGTAGCAGTGAGTCCTTGCACTGCTAGCTTTCTGCTTGCAGAGACTCTCAATACACACCGTATTTTTTGCTCTATAAGACGCACCAGACCACAAGACGCACCTAGTTTTTGGAGGAGGAAAACAAGGAAAAAAATATTCTGAATCCCAGAAGCCAGAACAGCAAGAGGGATCGCAGCAATCCCTCTTGCTGTTCTGGCTTCTGGGATAGCTGCGCAGCCTGCATTCTCTCCATAAGACACACACACATTTCCCCTTACTTTTTAGGAGGGGGAAAGTGCGTCTTATAGAGCGAAAAATACGGTATGTGATTCCTCAGTCCCAGCCGTCCAAATTGGCAAAACCCACCTCTTATTTTTTGACTGAAGTTGCTTCCGGCACAACTTTTGAAAGTCTTTCCTTTCTCCTAAGGACGTTCTCTCCACCGTTCCCATCAGGGGGCTCTGAGCTTCCTCAGCAAACTACAGTTCCCAGAATTCTTTTCTGCAGCAAACGGCCTTGTGATTCCCAGCCGATAAATTTAATAAACGTAATTAAATAAAAGTAGCATTTCCTACTGCGCCTGGCAGGGAGGAGAAGAGATGCTCCATCTTTGACCAGGAATGAGGGGAAACACCTTTGCCCCCACCCAGTTGCCATGTGTCCTCTTTTTCCAGGACATGCCCTCCTTTTGAGGATTAAAATATCCGGGCGGATTTTGTAAAAATTGACTTTCCCAAGGAGACCGGGAAGCAGGGAGGCGAGGTTGTAGCTGGAAAGAAGGCCAGGGCAGTGGTCTCCGCAAAGGCACACTGGACGGGGGTCCAGGGGTGTCGCGGCAAGGCCGGCCACCCAGTCTCCTCTCTACCTGACAAGACAGAAGTACTGTTTTGGGGGGACAGGAGGCGGGCAGGATTCGATGGTCCTGAATGGGGTAACTGTGCCCCTGAAGGACCAGGTGCGCAGCCTGGGAGACATTTTCGACTCACAGCTGTCCATGGAGGTGCAGGTCAATTCTGTGTCCAGGGCAGCTCCATCTGGTACGCAGGATGAGACCCTCCCTGCCCGCAGGCTGTCTGGACAGAGTGGTGCATGCTCTGGTTATCTCCCGCTTGGACTACTGCCATGCGCTCTACGTGGGGCTGCCTTTGAAGGTGACCCGGAAACTGCAATTAATCCAGAATGCGGCAGCCAGACTGGTGACTGGGAGCGGCTGCCGAGACCAGATAACACCGGTCCTGAAAGACCTTCATTGGCTCCCAGGACGTTTCCGAGCACAATTCAAAGTGTTGGTGCTGACCTTGAAAGCCCTAAACGGCCTCGGTCCAGTATATCTGGACGAAGTATATCTGAAGGAGCGTCTCCACCCCCATCATTCTACCCGGACACTGACGTCCAGCACCGAGGGCCTTCAGGCAGTTCCCTCACTGCGAGAAACCAAGTTACAGGGAACCAGGCAGAGGGCCTTCTCGGTAGTGGCGCCCGCCCTGTGGAACACCCTCCCACCAGATGTCAAAGAGAACAACAACTACCAGACTTTTAGAAGGCAACTGAAGGCAGCCCTGTTTAGGGAAGCTTTTTAATGTTTGATGTATTACAGTATTTTAATATTTTTTTGGAAGCCACCCAGAGTGGCTGGGGAAGTGGGTGGGGTATAAATAAATTATTATTATTATTATTATTATTATTATTATTATTATTATTATTATTATTATTATCTGTTGCCCCCTGCAGGTATCGCCCGAAGCCCTCACCCTTCCTCCGCGCTACATTTCCCCACCACCTCGATCCTGCCCCAGACAGCCTCTACTTACTTCCAACACACAGCCATACGGTACCCCCCGCACCTGAACCCTCAGGACCCTCTGAAAGACCTCGTCTCGCTGGCCTGCGACCCGTCCAATCAGCAGCCGGGACCGGTAAGGAACCGCCTATCTTGTCCCCGTGTGGTTTTGGGGTTCAGGGGAAGTCCTGGGACTTGCCAACTTGGAGGTCTCGCTCAGCTCGCTCTTCTCAAGCCCACCGTAGATACCGCTACCCCTCTCCCCTGCGCGGTTTTTCTCACCCTCTTGAGGACTAGCGGATTGTTCGGGCTGCGGCGGTTTCCGAGCGGCCATGTGTAGAAATGCGCATTACGCCAGGCTGAAACTTCTCAAAACTCTTGGAAGTCTCAGGTCGCAAGGTGGTTAGATTGGTCTCAACTAGGGCCAGGGCCTTTTCAGTACTGGCCCCGACTTGGTGGGACGCTCTGTCCCAAGAGACCAGGGCCCTGCGGGACTTGACATCTTTCCGCAGGGCCTGCAAGACAGAGCTGTTCCATCTGGCCTTTGGTTTGGACTCATTCTGACCCTTATGTTTCCCTCCCCTTACGGTTTTGATCTATGGGCTACTTTTAAAATGAGGCTGCATTTTAACCTGTATTTTAAATTGGGTTTTTTAACCGTATTTTTCGCTCTATGAGATGCACCAGACCACAAGATGCACCTAGTTTTTGGAGGAGGAAAACAAGAAAAAAAATATTCTGAATCCCAGAAGCCAGAACACTAAGAGGGATCCCTCTTGCTGTTCTGGCTTCTGGGATAGCTGCGCAGCCTGCATTCGCTCCATAAGACGCACACACATTTCCCCTTACTTTTTAGGAGGGAAAATGTGAGTCTTATAGAGCAAAAAATATGGTAATTATTATTATGTTTTTACTGTAATTTTGATGGTGTTAGCCGCCCTGAGCCCAGCTCTGGCTGGGGAAGGCGGGGTATAAATAAAATTTATTATTTTTATAATTAAAAGGGAGCTGTCTGTGCGTCGGGACAGGCGGTGTTGATGGCGAAAAAGGAGGCTCTCTTGCTTGTGTTGGGGCACACAGATATCTTGTTGGGGCACACAGATATCAGATATCTGTGTGTTGGGGCACACAGACATCTGGAAGGGCGCAGCTTCAGAGTTTCCCATAATGCCCCGGGACACTTCCTGCGTTTTGGGCATATGACACCTTGTTCCAGTGTGTAATACAGTGATTCAGTGTGTCGTGGCACCCTGGGGTGCCTTGAATGATGTTCAGGGGTGCCGCTGGCAACAAGGAAGGGTGTTCAAAAAACGTTGAGGTGCTGCCAGCTCTGCAGGCAAGGGGGGGGACATAACTGGGCTCCTGAGCCCTACAGGGGTGCCACAGAAATAATGCCGTGGGTCAAGGGAGCCGCGGCTTAGAATCTACAACACGGAAAGCACGACACACAAGGAAAGGGGAACTAGGAGGGCAGAGGAAAAAGTCAAGCTCGGGAACCGGTTCTTAAACGGGATTGTTATAAGGACCAGCGGGTGTGGGAAAGGGGGGCATTGCTTAGACAGAAGATGGGATAGATCAGGGGATGGCAAGGCTTAGTCCATCAGCTTAAAGGTAAAGGGACCCCTGACCATTAGGTCCAGTCATGGCTGACTCTGGGGTTGTGGCGCTCATCTCGCTTTACTGGCCGAGGGAGCCGGCGTACAGCTTCCGGGTCATGTGGCCAGCAGGACTAAGCCACTTCTGGAGAACCACAGCAGCGCACGGAAACGCCGTCTACCTTCCCGCCAGAACGGTACCTATTTATCTACTTGCACTTTGACATGCTTTTGAACTGCTAGGTTAGCAGGAGCAGGGACCGAGCAATGGGAGCTCACCCCGTCATTGCGGGGATTCGAACTGCCGACCTTCTGATCGGCAAGTCCTAGGCTCTGTGGTTTAACCCACAGCGCCACCCGCGTCCCTTCAGTCCATCAGCTTAGTTTGCCATTATTCTCTGGCAGGGACTTTATCTTTTTTCCGTCTCTGGGCTAGTAACATCCGTGTGGCAGTCGTTGCATAGCCAGATTATCATCTTCCAAAGAAACTCCTCTATGCTGAACTTTTAAAAACAGAGAGCGTAATGTTGGTGGCCAACAAAATATATCTCAAGGCAAATCTTTAAAAATGTACTATAAACACCAGCAACTGGAAACACTAGCCTGTGAGCGCTCCAACTGGAGAACAGCCTTTCCCAAAGCTGTCGTGGGCTTTGGAGACACTCGAACTCAGGACAAGAGGGAGAAACATGCTAAGAGGAAGGCAGGCTTGGCAAACCCTCACCAGGATCAACTCCTGCATGGAAACCTATGTCCCCACTGTGGAAGGACGTGGGGATCCAGAATTGGCCTCCACAGTCACTTACGGACTCACTGTTAAAACCGTGTTTATGGAAGGCAACTGGCTATGAGGGATTGCCAAAAGGAGAAGTAGAAAGATTGGGTTCGATCGCAGTGAGATGGGGCATCGGCATGGCGTGTTACGAGAGGGGGAAAGCCAGAGGGAGATTTTGGACTGCTTTGAAGCTGGGAATCTCCAGCCGTCTCCAAATCAAACTCTCCCTGCCTTCTGCAACCATCACACAAACACACACACAGAGAGAGACGGGTCTGGCCGTCGATATGCATAACATATAAAGGCTTCTTTGATGTGCATCTCGCTTTGCTGCAAGGTTGCTCTCCACCCTGGTGGGCTCCCAGCTCCATCACCAGCAGGTGGCCCCTTCAAAGGGGTACCTACCTACTGCTCAGGCTGCCTGCAGGGCAGCTGGGGGGGGGGAATAGAGGAGGCCCAACCCCCCACCTCCCAAAAACACACACTGCATTTACGAGCCAACATTACCTGTGAAAAAACTTTTGTTGTTGTTGTTTAGTCATTTCGTCGTGTCCGACTCTTTGTCGAAATATATAAAAAATTAAAAAAGATTGTCCAGTAGCACCTTGTTGTTGGTGAGTCGTTTAGTGGTGTCCGCCTCTTCGTGACCCCCTGGACCAGAGCACGCCAGGCCCTCCTGTCTTCCACTGCCTCCCCCAGTTTGATCAAACTCATGTTTGTAGCTTCGAGAACACTGTCCCACCATCTCGTCCTCTGTCGTCCCCTTCTCCTAGTGCCCTCCATCTTTCCCAACATCAGGGTCTTTTCCAGGGAGTCTTCTCTTCTCATGAGGTGGCCAAAGTCTCGGAGCCTCAGCTTCAGGATCTGTCCTTCCAGTGAGCACTCAGGGCTGATTTCCTTCAGAATGGAGAGGTTGGATCTTCTTGCAGTCCATGGGACTCTCAAGAGTCTCCTCCAGCACCAGAATTCAAAAGCATCCATTCTTCGGCGATCAGCCTTCTTGATGGTCCAGCTCTCCCTTCCATATTTGCTCCTGTTTTATTTCCTTGGGTATCGTCTCTCTGCATAGGGTTGAAGTACGTCTGGGTTTTCCTGGACGTATCCAGAATACGGCATGTCCAGGGAAAACCAGTCTATGTTTCTGCCTCCCCCCCCCCATTAAAATACAGTTGTGCCAAACAGAATCTGTTCCGGAAGTCTGAAAACATTCGGCGACCGAGGCACGGCTTCCGATTGGAGCTTTCTGTGCACAATCCGAAGCCGCGCCGGATGTCCGGCTTCTGGAAAACGTTCATGAACCAGAACACTTTTCTTGGTTTGTGGTGTTTGGGAACCAAGGTGTTTGGGAACCAAGGCATTTGAGAACCAAGGTGTTTGGGAACCAAGGCGTTTGAGAACCAAGGCATTTGAGAACCAAGGCGTTTGAGAACCAAGGCGTTTGGGAACCAAGGCGTTTGGGAACCAAGGCGTTTGAGAACCAAGGTACCGCTGTATACAGAGGATAAATGTAAAAAGTTAAATTACATTTTGGGAGTTCGGATCAATAGTCAGATGGTGGGTCTTATTCTAATCGCTCCGGTTAAAAACCTTGCAACTTTTGCTATCTATCGCCTGTTCCTCTTGATCTGCCAAGGGAATGGAGACTGTAACAGTGGTTGGGCGACCCGCAATGGACAATAAAAGAGGGGTGATAATTTTGCTCCTCAAATCTTTGTAAAGATTGCAGGCCCGAAGGACATGAGCCGCCGATTCGCGACTGCCATCTCCACAGGGACATAGGCGTTTTTCCCACTGGGGTTTTTTTGGAATCGTCCCTCGAGTATATTCAGTATATTCAGTCTTGCGAGAGTCAAAGCACGTCTATATTTTGGAATTATTAAGTTATGCAAACAGGGCGGCCAAGAGTCAAAACGTCTAGGTGGGGAATAAGTCGTACCATGGGCAGAATTTTCTTATTGTGGCCGAGTTGTTCTGTCGCTCGATATCGTTTAATTAAATTGCTTGCTTTACTAAAACCCAGCTTGAGTAGCCATCGTGGGGATAAACCACAAGAGTGAAGTTTTGGGTAAACTATTTTAGTCCCGGCACTCTCTTGCGACTCTAGGGGTAGTAGGCCGGACGGATCTGTATGTGTGTTTGTGAGAAAGTCAATGTAATAAACTAGCCTACTGCATAAATTTGCATTTGTCGCCCCGCCCATTTTGCCTCTGACCCCGCCCACTAGCGGCATGTGGTTTCCCCCTGCCCTTCTCATAAATATGGGGGGGGGTCCACAGATCGCTCCCCTCCCTCGATCTTTATTCCAGCTTTTGCAACTTCACCTTACTGATCCTAAAATAAAATAAAATAAAACAATAAAGGAATGCGTTTTCAAATGCCGCAAAGCAAAGGTCAACAGTCCAGCTATAGCCCTATGCCTAAATTCCACCACCATCACCTAATAATAATAATAATAATAATAATAATATTTATACCTTGCCCACCTGGCTGGGCTTCCCCGGCCACTCTGGGTGGATCCCAACAAAAATATAAAAGCACAATAAAACATCAAGCATTAAAAACTTCCCTAAACAGGGCTGCTTTGAGGTGTCTTCTAAAAGTCACATAGTTGTTTATTTCCTTGACATCTGAAGGGAGGGCGCCACCACCGAGAAGGCCCTCTGCCTGGTTCCCTGTAACCTCACTTCTTGCAATGAGGAAACCGCCAGAAGGCCCTTGGGAGATGGACCCCGGTGTCCGGGCTGAACGATGGGGGTGGAGACGCTCCTTCAGGGATACTGGGACATTTAGGGCTTTCAAGGTCAGCACCAACACTTTGAATTGTGCTCAGAAACGTCCTGGGAGCCAATGTAGGTCTTTCAGGACTGGTGTTATATGGTCTTGGTGGCCATTCCCAGTCCCCAGTCTAGCTGCCGCATTCTGGATTAGTTGTAGTTTCCGGGTCACCTTCAAAGGTAGCCCCATGTAGAACGCATGGCAGTAGTCCAAGCGAGAAACAACCAGAGCATGCACCACTCTGGCCAGACAGTGTGCGGGCAGGGAGGGTCTCATCCTGCATACCAGATGGAGCCGCCCTGGACACAGAGTTGACCTGCGCCTCCATGGATAGCCATGAGTCCAGAATGACTCTCAGGCTGCGCACCTGGTCCTTCAGGGGCACAGTGGCCCCATTCAGGACCAGGGAGTCCCCCACATCTGCCTGCCTCCTGTCCCCCAAAAACAGTCCTTCTGTCTTGTCAGGATTCAACCTCAACCCGTTAGCCGCCATCCATCCTCCAACCGCCTCCAGGCCCTCACACAGGACCTTCACTGGTTCTGATTTGAAAGAGAGGTAGTCTACCATGAAATACCCACTGCGGGTGGGGGGGTCACAAATGGGGATGCTGAGTTGAGCTGGCCGAGGTGCCCGTGTTCCCCAATCCCGCCCCGTTTTTTCTAAGTGGGGGGGTTCTCCACCGGCCGGCTCTTCTGAGGGCTCTGTTAACCAGCTTTGTGTCTCTTCTTTTGTTTTCCATCTTGTGTCCCCCCCCCCCCTAGTTAAATGGAGGTGGACAAGTGAAGGTTCCCGGGCATTACCTTCCCACCCAGATGTTGGCGCCGCCGCCCCCCCCGGGTCTGCCCCGCCTGGCAATCTCACCCGACACCAAACCCATCGCGACAACTTCCGAGGGAGGGACCACTTCGCCGACGTCTCCCAGTAAGCAAGCCTCAAAAATGCCCCCCCCCAAACCCAATCCCGACTCCTGCCCGCCCGCCCGCCCCCTCCCAAATGGCCCAGCAGCCATGCCCACCCATGCCCGATTCCGCCCACCTCCCCAAACCTCCAAATCCAGACATGCTCACAGACCGCAGTCTAGTGTTTTCATTTTTCAGAGAGGGGTGGGACTTGGAGCGTGGCAGTGTTTTTCATAGGAGGGGTTTTTTTTTTCAGGGGCGGAGGCGGCAGCAGTGAGGGAGACCTGGGTTCGAAACAGCGGCAGCCCTGACCTGCCAATGGGAAAGGGCTTGGGCAAAGGGCCGGTTTAAAATAAGGTTACCAGATTTTTTTTCAATGAATCCGGGGACACTTTTTAACTTCAATAGGAATGATAGGATTTTGTCTGGGGACTGATTTGTAAATCAGTCCCCGGGAAACGGGGACGTCTTGTAATCTTAGTTTAAAACACACCTGTTGAAATCAAAACAGTGTCCCTCCTGCTGGTTTGCAACTGAATAGTTTGTGGCGCTGTGGGTTAAACCACAGAGCCTAGGGCTTGCCGATCAGAAGGTTGGCGGTTCGAATCCCCGCAATGACGGGGTGAGCTCCCGTTGCTCTGTCCCTGCTCCTGCCCACCTAGCAGTTTGAAAGCATGTCATAGTGCAAGTAGATAAATAGGTACCGCTCCGGCGGGAAGGGAAACAGCGTTTCCGTGCGCTGCTCTGGTTCACCAGAAGCGGCTTAGTCCTGCTGGCCACATGACCCGGAAGCTGTACGCCGGCTCCTTCAGCCAATAAAGGGAGATGAGCGCCGCAACCCCAGAGTCGGTCACAACTGGAACTAATGGTCAGGGGTCCCTTTACCTTTACCTAGTTTGCACCTAAATAGAAGCTTTGTGGCTCGTCGATCCAAAACGTCCTCTTGCAGACTCAGATCTAGCCAAAGGAGCAGCTGTGTAACGAAGGACTTTCGTTTATTATTATTATTATTATTATTACCCCGCCCATCTGGCCGGGTTTCCTCAGCCACACTGGGCAGCTCCCAACAGAATATTAAAAACACCAAACATTAAAAACTTCCCTAAACAGGGCTGCTTTGAGGTGTCTTCTAAAAGTCAGAAAGCTGTTTATTTCCTTGACATCCGGCGGGAGGGCGCCACCACCAAGAAGGCCCTCTGCCTGGTTCCCTGTAACCTCGCTTCTCGCAGGGAGGGAATCGCCAGAAGGTTCTCGGAGCTGGACCTGCTAATATTTTAACCTGCTTACAGTGGTCTCTCATATAAATTATAAACTTTCCCCGTTCTTTTTCAAAGTCCTTGTCTTCTTGATTCCTGAGCTTCCTAGTTAATTTTGCCATTTTGGCATCGTCCATCAACTTGGTTTGCCATTCTTATCTGGCTGGGGTTATCTCTTATTTTTATCTCTGGGCTAATAGCATCCTTGCGGCCGGGAATTCTTCTTAAATACCTGGCAGGGACCCTTCAGATATTGCCAGACTCTCACCATCCCATCCCTATGCTGTCTGGAACTGATGAGAATTGGTGCACAATGACCCTGTTTAATGAATGTTTCTTATAGCTTAAAAAAAGAACACAGGTTTTCAACCTTTAACCCAAAAGCTTACACTGGAATGTAAAACAAAACTCACTCAGTTCCTCTGCCATGAGCTAGGAATCCCAACACCTTTTTACACAACCAGGCACTGTGATAAAGTCCCTTTTCATTTCCTTAAACAGCTGGAAACGATGGGAAACCACATAATAATTACCATATTTTTTTCTGTATAAGACTCACTTTTTCCCTCCTAAAAAGTAAGGGGAAATGTGTGTGCGTCTTATGGAGCGAAGGCAGGCTGCGCAGCTATCCCAGAAGCCAGAACAGCAAGAGGGATTGCTGCTTTCACTGCGCAGCGATCCCTCTTGCTGTTCTGGCTTCTGAGATTCAGAATATTTTTTTTCTTGTTCTCCTCCTCCAAAAACTAGGTGCGTCTTGTGGTCTGGTGCGTCTTATAGAACGAAAAATACGGTGTATGAATGATAATTTCAACCCTGCCCAACTGACCGGGTCGCCGAAGCTTCGCTGGGCGGCTTCCGATCTATATAAAAACAGAATAAAACTCAAGTGTTGGAAACTTCCCCACACAGGGCTGTTTTCAAAAAGTCAGATAGTTGTTTATCTCCTTGACATCTTGTGGGAGGAAGTTCCACAGGGCGGGCGCCACTACCGAGAAGGCCCTCCGCCTGGTTCCCTGCAACCTCGCTTCTCGCAGGGAGGGAACGGCCAGAAGGCCCTCGGGAGATGGACCCAGGTGTCCGGGGTGGAGACGCTCCTTCAGGGATACTGGGCCGTTTAGGGCTTTCAAGGTCAGCACCAACACTTCGAATTGTGCTCGGAAACGTCCCGGGTGCCAATGCAGGCAATGTTGTGTTTTGAGGCTGAGACACTGACCTAGATCTCTTTGCTTTGGACTGTGTGAATTCTAAGTTGCCATTTTGGGGAGCCAGGCAGTTAGAAGCTTGTAGTTTTCAAGACGAATTTTGGGTTCCTGAAATTCATTCCGGTTGTACAGATGAAATAATGGCGGGTAGAATTCTGCAGGGGGCGTTGCTAGTGTGGGAAATCAGGCAAGGTCTGAGGATCCCTTATTCTGGCACCCAGGAATATTCACTCGGTTGCAAAACGAGCCTGGCAAATTTTGAACTCTGCCTGGGGCCATTCACGACCTTTCATCCTGTCGCGCCACGCAGGGTCGTTGTGAGGATGGGACGAGGACCGCGAAACCACCTCAAGCTCTTTGAAAGATAGGGAGGCTACGGATGCAATAAAAAGGGGGGAATAAAATAAACTCGTAGATTGGGGCGCTTACGAGCCCAGCGGGCAGAGGGGGCAGCAGCAAATATTTCTGTTGTGCCCTCAGGGCAACCACAAGGGGAAGGAAGGAAGGAAGGAAGGAAGGAAGGAAGGAAGGAAGGAAGGAAGGAAAGAGGGAGGGAGGGAGGGAGGGAGGGAGGGAGGGAGGGAGGGAGGGAGGGAGGGAGGAAGGAAGGAAAAGTTTGTGGCATGCCCTCCACATTTTTGTCATTTTGTCGTTTTTCTCCCGCTGCTTTTATCTCTACTCCCGCCCACAATTTAATTTGACTGTTAATATATGTAAATATATTATAAATAGGCTTCCCTTCTTCTATAACGAGTTCGTCATTTCGCTCTCTTAATTTCGCCGCCGGCCTTGCCGTTTCAGCACAGTCCGTCGCTTTCGGCATTCTGCAGTCTCTTAAATGTGTTTGTGGGAAGGAGGTGGGTTGTTGTTTTTTGTTTTAACTGTTTGCTTGTGGTTTATACCTCGTATTTTGTCCTGTGAGCCTCTCTGAGATTTTGTGATGGGGGGGCATATAAACGGAAGGAAGGAAGGAAGGAAGGAAGGAAGGAAGGAAGGAAGGAAGGAAAAGATAGGAAGGAAGGAAGATTATTCCGGCTGGTTTCCCCACGAATGGTTAGGAATTGGTGGTCGGGGGTTTGTTTTGCGTTTCTTTTCTAAACCGTGCTGTGTTCCCCCTCCTTTCTTCCTCTCCCCCTCTCCTTCTTTCCCTTCCTCAGCCTACTCCGCCCCAGGCACACCCCCTGCGAACCGCTTCGTGGGACTAGGACGGGATCCTGGCAGCATCTATCAGGCACAGGTGAGTCCCCCTAACTCTTCCTCAGGGTCACGGCGATGGAAGAATTCCTCTTCTCGGACCAGGGTTGGGGGAGACCTGCGGACCTCCGAAGGTGACCGGACCCTTTGCTTTCTCTGTCCTCCCGCAGCCAGCTTGACCAGTAAGTGGTCAAGGATTGTGGGCAGGGACTTAGGAAGGGGGGATGGTCCGCCCCAGGTGCCACCATGGAGGGGGGTGACAAATGATCAAGGAACAATTACTGCCCTACTAGGGCGGTTCATAGGGACACGGGTGGGGCTGTGGGTTAAACCACAGAGCCTAGGACTTGCCGATCAGAAGGTCGGTGGTTCGAATCCCCGCAATGACGGGGTGAGCTCCCGTTGCTCGGTCCCTGCTCCTGCCAACCTAGCAGTTCAAAAGCACGTCAGAGTGCAAGTAGATAAATAGGTACCGCTCTGGCGGGAAGGGAAACGGCGTTTCCGTGCGCTGCTCTGGTTTGCCAGAAGCGGCTTAGTCCTGCTGGCCACACGACCTGGAAGCTGTACGCCGGCTCCCTCGGCCAATAAAGCGAGATGAGCGCTGCAACCCCAGAGTCGGCCACGACTGGACCTAACGGTCAGGGGTCCCTTTACCTTTAGGGCAGTTCATTAAAAAACTTTCTTTTTTAAATGCCTGCTCCAAAGGTCTTATTTTACTACACTAGGGATTATATAGCTCAGGCATAGGCAAACTCCGGCCCTCCAGGTGTTTGGGACTACAATTCCCATCATCCCTGACCGCTGGTCCTGTTAGCTAGGGATGATGGGAGTTGTAGTCCCAAACATCTGGAGGGCCGGAGTTTGCCTATGCCTGATATAGCTATTTGTCAACCGCGCCATTTCAGCAAATTCTTGTAGTTTGTTATGCCCATCCAGATTATTGTTGGGGCTTCTTCTTCCTTCCAGCCCTTTGCCACCAAAGGAAATTCCAACGAAATTATCAGGGGAAACTTTCTGGCAGTAAGAGCTATTCGGCCGTGGGATGGAAGTCTTTCTTGGAGATCTTTAAGCAGAGTTCGAATGGCCCTCTGTCAGGGATGCTTTCGCTGAGATTCCTGCATTGCAAAAGGGGTTGGGATGGATGACCGCTGAGGGTCCCTTTGCAACTCTACAGTCCTTTGATTCAGGCCAGATAGCTAACTTGCGATTCTGAGACATCCAAAGGGAGAAAAAGGGCAGCAAGATGTATGCCTTTTTGCAATCCCGTTTCGCATTCAGACACATTTTGGGTGTGTGCTTTCCCCTCAATTAATAATAATAATAATAATAGATTTTTATTTTACCCCGCCCTTCCCGGTTCAAACACCAGGCTCACAACAAATTTAAAACAATTGTAAAAGCAGCATAAAACACAGCATAAAAACATGAATAACGATAAAATTCAAAGCTCAGGAATCAATTTCGGGGAAACCCATCTAATAAGCATTAGATGATCCCCAGGGCTAGCTGGTTGAATTGGTCCTACTTGGGCCAGCGAGGGGGCCAGGGGAGAATTAGCTGTGGGGTCTCAGAGCGGGTGATCTTCATAAAAGGGAAGGGAAATAAAAGATTTGACACGTGTTTTGTTGGGTGAACGAAGAAGTGATCTGTGTGACCTTTTTCTCCCTCTGCAAAATCTTCTGCTTTCGTCAGGCAGGGAGACGGGGGTCAGATCCACTCGGTCGGCCCGCAAATCTCTCTTTTCACGCACGATTCTCCGTGCCACAGTTGCAATGTCCCAGAGGGCATATATGGGTCTGCGGGTGTGTTTTGTGTGGGGGGGGGGTTGCGGGGGGAATTGACTGCAGAGGAGAGGCAGTGCAGAGACTGCGGGTGGCTGGCTAGGAGAGGACGAGCGCGGAGGGGAAATCGCTCTCGCCAGCCGAGATCTGCTGAATCTGCAAAAAAAAAAAAAAAAAAAGAAGGAGGGGAGGGAAAACAGCTTGTTAGACGCAGTAGGAATTATGGCGCAGCCTCTCTCTCCATGCTCAAACACCTCCAGCCAAGATGGCTTGCAGGTCGTGGAATCGTAAAGCGATAAGGGAACCCCAGGGGTCATCCATTCCAACCCCCAGCAATTGTGGAACCTCAGCTAAAGCCAGGGCTGGATGAGGCCCTCAGCTCCTGAAAGGTCTTGGGGCCCTTTCTATGTCCAGCTGTCCTTTGCCAACAACAAATGGCCGCTGTTTTTTGTGTTGAATAAATGCTATATGGTAATTGATGGATTATGGTAAACGGCGTTTCCGTGCGCTGCTCTGGTTCTCCAGAAGCGGCTTAGTCCTGCTGGCCACATGACCCGGAAGCTGGACGCCGGCTCCCTCGGCCAGTAAAGCAAGATGAGCGCCGCAACCCCAGAGTCGGCCATGACTGGACCTAATGGTCAGGGGTCCCTTTACCTTTACCTTTAATTGATGGACCTAATAGGTATCTCAAGCCATTTGCACATGTGGCCGTGTGACCAGTCCATGCAGAATGTCGGCACCCTATATATAGAAAGGAGCAAACCAGTGATATTTTAGGGAGCAGGCTAGCAGGCGGGGCCCATGACTTATATCACAGGAGCCTACACAACACAAAACACTGTTGCTGCGTGTAGGTTTTATTTTATTTATTTTTTTATCTTATATTTTGGAAATGTACATCCAGTTTTTTCCCCTTTAAACTTTTTTGTGGCTCATTTTTTGGGGCCCTAAGCTGTAGCTTGTTTAGCTTATACTTAAATCCAGCACTGGTTCACAGCTTTTATTTTACAGTGGTGGTGCTGTGGGTTAAATCACAGAGCCTAGGACTTGCCGATCAGAAGGTCGGTAGTTCGAATCCTCGCAATGACGGGGTGAGCTCCCGTTGCTCGGTTCCTGCTCCTGCCAACCTAGCAGTTCGAATGCACGTCAAAGTGCAAGTAGATGAATAGGTACCGCTCCAGCGGGAAGGGAAACGGCATTTCCGTGCGCTGCTCTGGTTCGCCAGAAACGGCTCAGTCCTGCTGGCCACATGACCCGGAAGCTGTACGCTAGCTCCCTCGGCCAATAAAGCGAGATGAGCGCCGCAACCCCAGAGTCGGCCACGACTGGACCTAATGGTCAGGGGTCCCTTTACCTTTACCTTACCTTGGTTTACAACCATAATCCATTCTGGAGGTCCGTTTGCAAACCAAAACAGGTTGTAACCCAAGGCGCGCTTTGGCCACAATCCCCAAAGAAATGGGTTATTTAAGCTGAAATTCTCAGGAAAGCGAATGCTGCAACCTGTAGAGATGTAATTTGGTGGTGGTGGAACCCCCATCACTGCCGCTGGGGAATATATTGAGGACTAGCGACTTGATTTAAAAATAAAATTAAAAAATGCTGAGTTTCTGGGGAAAGCAGACAATAGGCTCAGTGCTAAATTTCTGCACCTGCTTCTTCCCATTGCAAACACATCCAGAGTGATCATCCATGGCCGGTTCTTGATTTTTTTAGGGGAAATGAAATTGTGGAGGTTTTCGGGGGAATTCTCCAACAGAAATAGTGATGGTCTAAGACATTTCCTGGTTCTTTTGGCAAAAACCCAGCCGCTTATACCTGCATTGCAGGGGGCTGAACCAGAATGACCCCCAATATCTCTTTGAAAACTATAATTCTATGTCTGGAATAGCTCTAGCTAGAAACAGAGTCAAAAAGGCTGTGCTGCCACCTGCTGGCTATTTGCAAAAACTACATGCAGGTGGCGCTGTGGGTTAACACCACAGAGCAGAGCCTAGGGCTTGCCGGTCAGAAGGTCAGCGGTTCGAATCCCCGCAATAACGAGGTGAGCTCCCGTTGCTTGGTCCCTGCTCCTGCCAGCCTAGCAGTTCGAAAGCACGTCAAAGTGCAAGTAGATAAATAGGTACCGCTCCGGCGGGAAGGTAAACGGCATTTCCGTGCGCTGCTCCAGTTCGCCAGAAGTGGTTTAGTCCTGCTGGCCACATGACCTGGAAGCTGTACGCCGGCTCCCTCAGCCAGTAAAGCGAGATGAGAGCCGCAACCCCAGAGTCGGCCACAACTGGACCTAATGGTCAGGGGTCCCTTTACCTTTACAACCCAGCAACCTATCATGAGTTTGGTTACTGCAGAATTTCCCAAACTTGGGTCTCCAGCTGTTTTTGGACTACAACCCCCATCATCCCTAGCTAGCGGGACCAGTGGTCAGGGATGATGGGAACTGTAGTCCTAAAACTGCTGGAGACCCACACTTGGAAAACCCTGGGTTACTGCATGGGGGACATGGGTGGCGATGTGGGTTAAACCACATAGCCTGGGGCTTGCTGATCAGAAGGTTGGCAATTCGAATCCCCGCAGTGACGGGGTGAGCTCCCATTGCTCAGTCCCTGCTCCAGCCCACCTAGCAGTTCAAAAGCACGTCAACGTGCAAGTAGATAAATAGGTACCGCTCTGGCGGGAAGGTAAACGGCATTTCTGTGCGCTGCTCTGGTTCGCCAGAAGTGGCTTAGTCATGCTGGCCACATGACCCGGAAGCTGTACGCCGGCTCCCTCGGCCAATAAAGCGAGATGAGCACCGCAACCCCAGAGTTGGCCACGACTGGACCTAATGGTCAGGGGTCCCTTTACCTTTAATAGGCAAACCTTACTTTGCAGATGACCTCCAAAGTATCTGGCTAGCACTTTTGTTAGGTTATATTTGTGATAAATGTTGAAAATCAATAAAAAATAATGTGGTTTTTTTGGGAAAAAATAATTTTCTCTTCTTTCCCCTTTCTCTTTCTCTCACCTCTTGTCCTCCAGTCCTGGTATTTAGGTTAACCGCAGCTTTCATTTGGACCTTCATCTTTCTCACCCCCCCTCACCCCCCCTCCCGGGCTTTGGGCTATCCTCCGAGGAGAACGATTCACCCCACTCCCGACCCCCCGGCTCAAAACCTTGATGGCAGCGCGGAGATTGGGGCAACGACAGACTTGGCTTTGGGAGTCCTTGGCGCCGCGGGGAGAAGGTCCAAACTTTTGCAAAATGTTTTTAAAAAACGAACGAAGCGAAGACTCGCCTGCCCAGCCCGCAACCCCGTCTGACAAGTCTTGGGGGGCCAGAAACAAACACTACTTTGGATAGAGGACGTATCGCGCCTCACGGCCACCCCGCCGGTTCCGTTCTCAAAAGGGATGTTATATGCAAAATGTTCCTGATCATTTTTCTCCCCTTGGGAGTGAGGGGTGGAAAAGAGAGAGACTAGAGAAAGGGGGGGCGTAATTCCTGGCCTGCTGCCGCCCCCTCCAGCACCTTCCCACCCCCCACCCCGCTCCCCTTTTGTACACCGCCTTCCTTCTCCGGAGAAGACGACGGATCTCCGCGGCGCGTCGAGACAGCGGAGGTAGCAAAACCCCTCTCCCGCGAGGGAGAAAAGCTGGACACCTTTTATGCTGCGTCTGTGGCCCCCATCCCTCCCCCCCCCCTACAAAATAACCTGCGTTTTGCTTCCCCATGGGGGGGGGGTCGGGGTCCCGCCCATGGCACCCACCGCATGACAGGGTGTTGGCAAGATTTCTTCGGCGGAGGAAGAACGGAGCGCGATTCCGCAACTGCTCTCTTTCCGCCCAGCAAGCGGGATGTGCGTAAAAGCGAGTTCGAAAGGGGGTGGGACGGGTGGGGAGGGGGCGCAAAAGACAGGGTTGGTCTGGCAAAAGGGGCTGTCGGTTGGGGGGGGGGGTTAGACCCGAGCCGCGTCCATGCAGGCGGAGCCCAAATGCCGCACGCACAAAAAACCCCACAACCCTTTGGAAACTTGAAGGGTTGGTGCGGCAAGTCTTTTTCCAACGCCGGGCAGGGGGTTGGATACGGCCGTACGCTGTGTTTAAACAGCACCCCACCCCATTTTCCCGCACGGTACCAGAGCTCTGTCTCGAACCCTTGCCTTAAAGTTGGACGTGAGGCCGAGAGAATGGGTTCCCTGCCCGGCCAGCGCAGAGAATTGCGCACCTGCTCTCTTTACGCGGAGCGGGTTTGCGGCCGGGGTGAGGGTCCGCGTCTCCCCTCTTGCCTCCACCTTTGCCCACCCGCCCGGCAAAACCCCTTAGGAGTGAGGTTTGGGAAAGGGTTTGCGTACATTTGAGGACTGCGTCTGTGGTTGGGAGGGCGAAGGGGTCTTGCAGGGGGATGTGAGCGAGCTGGTGGCCTCCCCCCTCCCCGTTCTCCCTGCAAAACGCCCCCCCCCCCGGCCCTTGTGTACAAAGAGCTATGCATGTTATAGTTAAACCAGCTATGTCAGGGGGGGTGGCGTGTGTGGCGGCAAGGCCGGGGGTGGGACTGCTAATACGGATTGCACATTATTATTGTTGTAGGAAATGCACTTTGAAAAGGAGAAAGGAAGGTGGGGGCGGGAGGGGGAGTTCATGGGAGGGGGGGACGAGGCGAAGAAGGCCGTCTCCCCCATAGTGCTTTTTTGTTATCCTTTGAGGGGGGGGCTGTCAAGAGGAGACCACCAGGGAGGCACAGAACGGGGCCTTATCGGAGCGAGTCTTTCAGGACAAAATAGCTAAATCCAGCAGACGGGTGGGGAGGTGATACCTTATCCCACAGGTGCCCCCTCCCTCTAGGACTCAATTTATCCTTTTCCTCCCCACTCCTGCCCCCCCCCCCGCAAGCCCCAGACGGTGGAGCCCAGAAGCCATCTCTGACTGGTCCAAGTGCCTACATTTTAACGCGCCAGTCCTCCTCGCCGGGTTACGGAGAAAGCGGCGACAACCGCGGGCGCAGGGCCCGATCCGGGCCGAGCTGAACTTGTAGTGCTCCAAGAGAGCATCATTTCAAATAACGCCTCACGCCCCAACCACCACCCTCTTTTCCTAGCGAACACCAAAGCTTTCAAACACCACAGACCTGATCTCCTCCCGTCGTTCGCAGAATCGTAGAATTGCTTAGCTGGGAGCGGGTCGCCCCCTTTCCCCCAGGGTCTCTGAGTCCAACGCAGACATTGCAACGGAAGCATCCACGACAGAGGGCCGTGCAAGAGTCCGTGCGGCGCTGCTGATGCCAGATTTTTCTGCAAAGTCTGGGGAGCACTGCCTTCTCTTCAGACGGGTCCTTCCTCTTCAGCGAAAGCGGAGATCCTTCGAAACAAGCCCGGAGAGTTTCCCTCTGTGTGTTCAAAAGCGATCGATCCTGCAAGGAGGGACGTGTGAGGTGCAGAGGGCATTGCAGCCCTCATCCAGCAGCGATCCGTCCAAGCAGACCAGTTGGAACGACCACATGGCGCACCGAGAAAGGAGAAGTTTTGGAAGCTGCGAACCGCAGTCCCTAGTCGTCGGGAGTTTGGAACCCAGCGCCATCTGCAAGGCCGCATTGTCCCTGCCTGCCCTCTTCAAATTATAGTTTCCACCGTTCGTTGGGGGAGAAGCCATGGCGGTTGTCCCAAGTGGTACAAAAGAGGTGGATGTTTTTGCTCTCTAGATGTGTCAGGAAGAACCCAGATGGCATTTTGATCCAGAATCTCTTGCAGCTTTCCACCGCCAGCCCCAGAGATGAAATCCATCCTTGGGTGAGTTTCTCTCCAACATACCCACCAGGCTGGTTTTCAAACCCCCAGAAGTCTCGAATCTGTTCCTGTCTCCTAGCTGAAATGTGAGGGGAGTTGTTTCTGGTTTTTATATGTTTGGGTTTTGTTTTTGTTTTTTTTACCCAAACCGGTTTGTGGCGCACCCGATCTCCTTTGCCCAGGAGTCTCTGAGCCTTCAGATGTACAAAAAGAAGAAGAGTTGTGAGATTTTGAGAAAAGGCACGGACTTCTCCGGCGCAGCTCCTTCGGTCAAAACAGCAGCGGTTTTTGGGGACCTTTGACCTGGTCTTGCGCGATTCCCAGAAGGACTTTTCCCTGTTCCCGAGGGTCTTCTGTCTTCAGCCCAGTTTCACGGCCGGAAAGATTGGGGCGGCAGTGCCTGTCGCCCCTCTGAATGATGCTTCCAACGACGACGTCGCTCGCGACTTATCCTCAGGGGCTGTGGCTTCTCTGCCCACCTGGGGCTTGCGTTTGCATATGCAAAAACCCACCTGACCCCTCCTGACCCCTCCACTCCCTCCTCCGAGGCCAAGGGGGGAGGGGGAGACACTTTGCTAGGTAGCCCCAAGGCCTTCCCCTCCGATGGGCAGCGTTTGGCGGAAAGGGAGGGTGGTTCCCAGCGACTCTTGTTTACATCTCTGCACCTTTATATAGCGAGAAATGTTGACGCCAGGTTTAGCCAGTAGTGGGTGGGAGCGCCCCACAACCCCGTCCCGTCCCCCCGGAAAAAACCCCCACAAAAAACCATGGGCTTTCTCCAAGCTGAAATTAAACCACAAAGCTGGTTACCTCCCCATGGGGGTCATTATTATTTTTTAAAACGGAAATCATAAAGCGTATATTTGCAATTGGTGGAGGCGTTTCCAGAAGGAACCGAGAGAGATTTTTTAAAACCCTTTCCCACTATAGACTGCATGGTGCTTTCGGAACAGGAACTCATGTGCCCTAGCTCAACCCATCAGCTGGCTGAGAATGTGTGCATGGCAAGAATACATAAGCCCCGCCCCCTTCTCGCCTCCCCCCCAAACTTGGCTCCGCCTCTCCGATGAGGAACAAAATGGGGGGGTGGGAGAAGAAACCCACCACTCCCTCCCCGCCTCGCCCCCCCTCCCTGCCCGAATTTGCACGAGAGAAAAAAATGAAAAAACGAGGAAAAAAAACAAGAGAAAGATGTTTTATACCACATAATGTGCCTTGCCTTCTACAGAAAAGAAAAATGTATTAACTTTAATGAGATTTAATGCACAGATCTGTTTGCATGCTTTTAATGCGTGTATGGGGTAGGGGGAGGTATGCAGGGTGGGTGGGGGGGAATTATTGCCTTTTTAAAAAAATAAAATCAGCATTACGGACGGGGTCGCGCGAGGGCAAATTGCAATGGAGGAAGTGAAGTGAGGGTTTTCGGTTGTTTTTTTTAAAATTCTTTTTGTGTTGATCCTGAAGTTTCTGAAAGTGGCTGCCGGGTGGCCGAGATGGCTCTGGGGGGTTCGGTGTTCTGGGCTTGTGCAAAAATGTGGGGCATGTTTCGCTCACACGGGTTTGAATTGGCGTGGGTGCTTCTTCTCCCGCACACAAACGCTCCTTTGTCCCTATAGAGGGTTACCCCACCCCATAAATGCCCCTGGATGGAAGGAGAGGGCCAGAGAGGGTCACACGCGCCCAACCCCATCTCTTCGACTCAACAGGTTTGGCGGTTTTGTGCCATTCCCGCAACCCGCCTGGCCTGTTTAAGCGGAGGCAAATGTGGCGTCGACAAGCGGACCGCTCTCGAACCGTTTTTGGCCCTCGCGGGCCACACAGTCCCCTCTTAACTCCTGGGATCATCGAGTCAAAAGGGACCCCACGAGGTCATCCAGCCCAGCCCACCGTAGTGCGGGACTCGAATCCACAACCCCGAGATTCGACGTCTCGCGCTCTGCCGGCGGAGCTCGTTTTGGGCGCTTGTAGCATGTATAGAGCTCTGCTCAGACTCCTTTGATTGCCAGCAGTCCTTTTTTTGGGGGGGGGGTCGTCACACATTTCAAAGCGATTGATTTCTCAGAGGCGGTTAAAGTACCTTTTTGCTGGGAGTCATCACCAAGGCAGCGTCCAGCGTGTCTTTTAAAAAAGCAAACGAACCCCAAGACATGAGAGGCTGTTAGCTGTTTCCCCTTAAGTCCTGTTTGCACTGGCTCGGCCTCAACAAATCATAGTATTGTACAGTTGGAAAGGGGACATCAAAGGTCATGTATTCCAGCCCCCTGCAAGGCAGGGATCACAGCTAATAATAATAGTAATAATAATAATAATAATAATTTTATTATTTGCACGCTCCCCCATCTGGCTGGGTTGCCCCAGCCCCTTGAAACAAAATATTAAAAACACTATAAAATGTCAAAAACTTTCCAGGCCATGCAACTTCGATTAAAAAACCCTACAAGGAAGAAGAGTCCTTTCTGAGGCAGTTCTGCTGTCTTAACAGCTCTTGTCATTTCTCCGAAAGAAAGTTGGGGGTCTCTGTGCCCGGATGAGACCCAGGGTCCGTCTAGACCAAACTTTTTCCAGGAGGCCGCCCCTTTCATCCCATAATAAGCTCATCTCCAGTGCCTGCCCTATAAAAAAAGCATTCGAATAAGCGATTTGCAGGAGCGTAACAACAGAATAAAATTCAAAACGGCCGCCATTAATTCCACACTTACGCCAAATCCGATCGAAACTATTTAGTTTAATTAAGTCAGCAAAGCGAACATACAGTACAGTCAAACCTCGAGTTACAGACGCTTCAAGGTTGCGGTTTATCGGGTTACGGACCTGCCAAAACCTGGAAGTACTGGAACGGGTTACTTCTGGGTTTTGGCGGTCGCGCAGAAGCACTAAATCGCTCTTTGCTCATGCGCAGAAGCACCGAATCGCAACCCGCGCAGACGTGCCACTGCGGGTTGCGAAAGTCCATCCTGCACGGATCACGTTCGCAACCCGAGCGACCACTGTATTGGTTTTTCGGTGCCCCTCAACTGCCCTTCCTGCCCCCCTCCAGAATCTCATTGCCCTCCAACGGGGAACTACGAGCTTCGGGGACCGCTGGCCTGTAGCAATCCCCCCAAAAGCTTGTCAACAGCATTTGCAACATGATCGCCCCAGATTTGCCCCCCCCCGAACACCCAAAAAGCGGGACCAGCCCGTCTCTTGCTGTTCATCTCCATCATCTTTTCAGATAGATTGCTTGGGCCTCTGGAGGTTCTGCTTCACCATCACCGTTGCAAAAAAAAAAACCCTTTAAAAATACCCGGCGGGTGTGTTTTTTTTGGGGGGGGGAGAAGCTGGTGTTCTAAAACTGTAGACATCACCCCTCCACCACCCCCGAGAGACGGACAATGAGAATTTGAATCCTGCGCCGCCACCCACCGGTCAGTGCCAACATGGGGCGGCAGAAGCGATTTCCGCCCTGGCTGCGGTTCCACGTCTTCCAGTTACGAACGCAAATGAAAAAATGGGGAGGGTTTTTTTCCCCAATATGCGCGCCCCCTGTAGGTAATCTCTTAATTATCAACGGCAACGAAATTAGATCACCTGCCTGTTGGATGAGTTGGGCTAGGCTTGAATTTTGCAAATCTATTCTTTCTAATAGATCAAAATTGGCAAGCATGGCAGAGAAGGTCTGGTTGGGGTTTTTTTTGGGGGGGTGCCCTCTCACCCCCACTTGCAAGGAATGCCCTTATTCCAGCCCCAACTTTCTATTTCCCCTTGCATTCGGCATTCGGTCTCTGGAGTAGATTGAGGGAGGGTCAGACGTAGGTGTGTGCATGTTTCGAAGTGGGGCGAGGTGCAGGCAAATACCGTGAGGTTCTAGGTTTTTTTGGGGGGGTGTTGTTTGTTTCAACAGAAAGTTCTTTGCATGCTCTGAGTTGCAAGTGGGCCAGCTAACTCCTCCCAGCATTTGAGAGCAGAAAGGCGCTCGCCGCCCCTCTGAGTGAATCTCTGCCCGCTTGGCTGTCTTCCAGTCCCTTGTTGGCGGGGTTGGTCTGTGCCTGCAATACTGGTTTGGGCTGGTGAGAACGCAAGAGGGACGCGCTGGATCGGGCCCCAGCCCTGCTCTCATCTGGCCTGTCCTTGGTGGGAGTGAGGCGATGTCATCCATTCAGAGCCCAGGCTTGGCAGAATTGAATTCTTTCCTAAGGATGAGCAGCGTCTGGTTCAGTGACTCATGCAGAGGGAGAACAGTAGACTTCTCTGAAGACTGCTTTGAGCACCCTGAAACTAAACAGCCGAGGGCATGGTTTTTTTAAGGTGGGTTTTGTTTTGAAAAGTTGATATCAAAGGTAGGGAATCAGAGATAGCCATATCTGTTGCTACCTCCCTGTGGGAAAAGCAGGGTTTTTTTTGGGGGGTGCAGCAGGGGGGGATTAATGAACAGTGGCAGAATCCCACTCGATAGACACATTTGAACCTAAAAGTTATAACCAAGGGAATCACCATCCCAGCAGGCCTACGGAGATGTGTGTTTGTGGCTGATTTGCGCCCACTAAATCCAATGGGTCTTCTCTGAGATTCCAACTCTGTTTTCCCCCGATGCTAGAATCCTTCCATCCTATATTGCCCGCCCCATCGTCGTCCCCACAAAATGGGACATTTCCCCCATCTTAAAAAAGGAACTGTGAGTGTGGGGCGTCGGGCACGAGAAAAGTTCGTCCTTTTTTAACTCGCCGGCTTTCTGCAATTCCACTTGCTTTCGTTCAGTTGAGCAGGTGGGATGGTGACTGCAGTATGAACGCTTTATAAAAAGGGGGGGGAGAGGAAATTTTCGTGGCAGCTGGCTTCCGGGAAAGCTCTGAGCAGGGAGGTCTTTCCCAACATCCCAGAATACTACCTACTCAGGCTGCAAAAGCTCAGAGCGCCCTTCCTTGTTTGGAGACCCCAAGAAATTAAAGAATTCTGGAAGGAACGTAGTCCAGGGCCTGTGGGTCAAATTAGACCTGCCTGGACTCATCATGTGACCAGGTGACTGACATGTCGGTAGCCTTGCCCACTTAACAAATTTAGCTCCAATTTAGCTCTCTGCAGTAGATACCTATTTACACCCATGAAAATTGGCACGCTGCTGAATCCAAGGCATGGATAAAAAAATTGGTTCAGTTCGCATTTAGCTGCAGAGCTATCACATTCGCCCTCCCCGAAGGAAAACCGAAACACTTTTTGAAATTTGCATCGATCTGAATTTTGCAAGGTGGTTCTCCGGCCAAAGAACATTTGCAAAAAAATAAATAAATAAATTGCATTAAACAAGGAGGGGAACAGCTCGCGAAAATGTGCACAACAGTCAAAAACCGCATGTGGAAAATGTGTTTGCCGGGAGAAATTTGCATGGGAAAATGCCGGTGAATTTTCGTGAGGGCTTTATTTTTGGCGAATTGCTGCGGAAAACTGAATCTGAGACTGGAAAAAAAATTAGAAAGAGAGGGAAAGGAAGTTGGCAGGCCCTTCTTTGCCAGGGAGCAATAGATGTAGGGTGGAAATGCTGTTTTGAAAACCCTGACGTTGTCAAGATAAGACAATTTATTAGCCACGTTGATGACGTCAATGCATTTTCAGGTTAAGAATGTATTCTGTAGGCAAGATAGGCAGCCAGCACATTTGCAAAGCTAAGCAGGGTCCAGTGTGGTTTCAAACTGGATGGGGGACCACGTGTTGAGATTCTGGCATTGCAGAGGCCCCTTCTAACTGTAGGAGCCAAATCCTAGGGGCCGAGGTCCCTTCGGAGTCCCCAATAAAATGTTTGAGGGGACCGCCTCTCCCCAAAAGCTGATGGGCATCGCCGTTCAAATGTTGCGTCTTGCGATCAGTTGTGCGATCGGTTATACTTTCTTGCCCTTCCCAAAAATTTTATTCAAGTTGGCACCCTGGATTCCAACTCTGATTCTGTAATTCTACTGGATCCATCTACACCCACCCCAAAATGCTAAAAAAAGTTCACCTTCTTCTTCTTCTTCTTCTTATTATTATTATTATTATTATATATTAAGCACTTAATTTTGGTCTGTTGGTTTATCGACCAGCAACTGATGGAAGAGGGATCTAAAATAAAATAAACAAAAGCACCTTATTACTGACCACAGCCCAGGCACCCACCCCAGATCTGTGGGGCAGGGTGCTTCGACTTCGTCTCCCAAGGCAGCGCCGCTGGAGACGGAACGTCTTGCCCCCAACCTCCCACTGATCTACATGATTCACACTCGCAGCCCCAGAAAGGACAGCTTTGTGTCGCTTGCGGGGACTTGTGGCCGCCCAGATGTCTCTGAACTGCAACTCGCGTCTTCCCTGACCATTAGGCCATACTGCCTGCGGGGGGACTGTTGGGGCCAGTGGAGTCCTTCCATCCTTTGTCACAAATCTACAGGCTGCAAATGGGAGTTTTTCCGCAGAGCAGAGGCTCAGGCGTAAACGCAGAAGCTTTGCAGATTTGAAGATTTGACCCTTTCCTGGTAGGCCGTGGCCTTTAACCTTTCCCTCCGTGTTTCCTGCTTGGCCGCTGCCCCCAAAAGAAACAATAGGCAAAATGTAAATAGAGCTGGAGATTGCCAGGGATTGAACCTGCAACCTTTTGCATGCAAAGCTCAACAGGTTTGGCGGTTTTGTGCCATTCCCGCAACCTGCCTGGCCTGTTTAAGCGGAGACAAGCGGGTGAATCGGGACTGCTCTCGAACCGTTTTCAGCCCTCGCGGGCCACACAGTCCCCTCTTAACTCCTGGGATCATCGAGTCAAAAGGGACCCCACGAGGTCATCCAGCCCAGCCCACTGTAGTGCGGAACTCGAATCCACAACCCCGAGATTCGACGTCTCGCGGTCTGCCGGCGGAGCTCGCTTTGGGCATTTGTAGCATGTACAGAGCTCTGCTGGCAAAATGTAAATACAGCTGGAGATTGCCAGGGATTGAACCTGCAACCTTTTGCATGCAAAGCTATAGGCTTCTCCTAAAAACAACGCAATATTCTAGTCCTCATTGTCCTGGGTGAAGGGTTGGTTTAAATAGAAAGCTGCTTTATACTGAGTTGGGCCCCCTGGGCAGCCTACACTGGCTTGCAGCAGCTGTCCAGTATTTTGGAAAGCCTTTCCCAGCCCTGCTGGGAGCTGCCATCGGAAATCGAACCCGGAATCTTCTGCAGGCACTCTGCCCCTGAACTGAAACCCAGAAAACAGGGCCTCTAATCTGAACAGCCCCACCTCCTGAATTGGCCAAAGAGGGGGAAATTGAGGTGGTTTGCGCTGAGATTCGCCCCGCCTTTTAAAAATAATAATGAGGCGTTTGGGCGCATTTCCACAAACACAAATAAAAATCACAGACGCAACCCAGAGATAAAGAGCCATGCAGCGATCGAACCTATGCAACCCTGCCGTAGCTGCTGCACTTACGGATTTATTTCTGGCACCCCCGGGTGGGAAGAGTCAGTCTTAAGAAAGGAGGACGGATGTGCAATTGTTCCAAGGCAGAAAACTTTTTTTAAAGAGGAGGAGGGGGAAGGGTCGAAGCCGCGGGAACCGTAAACGGAATTGGGAACTAAGTTAGGTGGTGTGGAGAGAGGCGTCTCTTTGTAGGGGTGCAGGAAGAGCGGCGGTGCCCGGAGGCGATTTCCGACTCGCCCCAGGCGAGCTGCTGTCGGCGGAGCAGCTCTGCCGACAATCAGGGAGGCGAGGAAGCAGGGAGGCTGCGGGTTGAAGAGAAGGAAACTCTGGGGTGTTTGGGGGGGGCATCCCGTCATGCTCCCCCATAAGATGTGTGTGGGGTGCTTTGGCCTTCCGACAGCTCCTGAATTGAATTGCACCCTCCATGCCGTCTGGCTAGGGAGGTTGAGGCTGTGAGAGTCCGGCCACAAAGGGAAGTGTGCTGGTTTCTGTGAGGCGTGGTCTGAGTCCAGTCCGAGGTCGAGGGAGCAGTATTGATGCCGTCCGTCAAAGCTGAAGCTGGGTCCATGGCAGGGAGTTTTGCAAGGTCAGAAGATCCGGCAGGAGAGGGTGCAGGCAGGAACTGGCTAGCGACAATGTTGCTCCCGCATGGGGCTGGCTTGGTTTTATCTGCCCTGAGGCATAGGGCGGCCCCAATCCTCAGGTGACTCACCTCTCCTGGCCTGGAGGCGAGCACTCCTCCTGCGGGAACTTAGTTCCCTCCGCCTCTCTGCCCTGAGCCTCTGCAGCTCAGGAGAGGCTGGAGGGTTCCCGGACCCAGAGGCAACCTCAGCTTCCTCTGACAGGGCTGAGAGTGGAGCACCTGCAGGCAATGGGTTCTCTATCACCTCAGGAGCCAGAGCAGACTCACCTGAGGATCCAGCACAGGTGAGGACCCTTCAGGCTCAGGCCCCAGCCCCGGCTCAGCTGGTTCTGGAGGTGGGGACTCCTGTGCAGGCTGGGATTCCTCAGCCTCCAAGTCCGAATCCCAGGCAATCACAGGAAGGCTGCTTGTTCGCCCCAGTCCTGAAGAAGCACTCTCCTTTCCCGGGAGAGAATGCCTCTTCAGAATAGAGGCACTCCTCCATCTCTCGTGTGCAGCAGGGAATGTTCCTTAGAGCAGGGACAAGATGTCCCCTCACCCTGGTCGTCCAGGGACACGCCAAGCTCCCTTCATCCCCGACCGTCGGCGGCGAGAACTTCCCCGTAGCGCCATTCGCACTGTGGACTCTGCGCGAGAAAGTCTACTCCCACTTCTATGCAAGGCACACACACTCGGGGGGCGCCCTCCTGCCTTCCTCATGCACTACATATTTTTTATACTTTGGGGGCGGTTGTCTGAAAGGGCCCGCGGGGGCAGAGGGGAGAGAAATCATGTACAGAATATTGTATTTACCTTTATGGTGCTATGCCGGAAAGGGGGCGTCCGACGCGTCTCCCTGGGTGTCTCCACCCTCTCACCCAAAATCGCTTCCCGGCCCCCGACAAGGCGATTTCGTTACAGCGATAGGTCTTTCCCCCTTCTCTTTCTTTTAAATGGGTCTGGCCGGAGGGGCAAAGGGCATAAGTGTCTAAACTGACAATCCTTCCTTGTAAGCCAGGATAATCTCGCAATTTGGCCGGGGTGGGGAGCACTGTGTATATATATCTATATCTTTTTTTAAAAAGAAAAAGAAAACTTCTTTTGCAATATAATTTTATTAAATTGCTGCTTCTCTCTTTTTTGTTTTGGAAAGGAAAACACACACAAACACAAACACCAGCTTCTTTTAACTTGCACATTTGTGGATTTGAGGTGGGGGGCGCTCCCCCCCCCACAAGATGGTGGGGGAGGGGGGTTGCCCCGAGGGAAAATTAAGAAGCGGTGGGTTTTGAGTCGATTTAGGGTTTTCCGTTGTCCTCAAAAGGTCTGAGATAGTGTTGTAGCAGGGGGAGACACCGTAACCGTTCCCCAGAAAAATATTGGCAAGCTAATAGAAGCTGCCCTTTGACGACGGCTTGTAGGATGAGACTATCTCCCAGCAACAACCCCCAGCTTCTGCCCCCCCAAAGTTTATTTCAGAAGAGACCTAGAAGAGCCTTATCCCCAGATTTCTCCCAGATTTCTTGCAAAACGAGCCACTTCCAAACTGATTCAGCCTGCGCGTGAAACCCTCCTTTTCCGTCTCTGATGGAACCACTCCGAATCCGGTTTAGCCAAGGACGCCGGAAAAGAAAGACGTGGGAGCGGGAGGGAGGCGCCATCGCGGTAGAAATCCAGATTGAAACTGGATTAAGCGTGGGTGTGTCATTCGCCCTCTGGCGCTAGTCGGAGGAGAGGCTGCTTAACCGCTCTGTCGATCGCTGCATCTGTTTCCCCGAACCCTGAGAGTTTGGGGGAAGTTGTTATTTGTGGGGGCTGCCTTTGGAAATAAGGTTTTTATTGGGATCAGTCGTGGTTTGTTTGCTTTTCCTGGCATCGCCCTTTCTGCTAACACACACAGGCTTCCCTGTCCTGTCTCGAACCTACAAGATTGTGGCGTGCGCTGTGATTTTCTGGTCCCATAACCTGTCGCCGGACAATAATACAGCAAGGACAATAACTGTATACTCGCGCCAAGGAAACAGAAGCCAGCAGCATTCTGGAATACCAAAAATATAATTTATGCTGTGCCTATGAAATTTACTGCTGGATTGTTTTTCCTTGAGCCCTAATCACCTATTTACCCCGGGTAATTTTTGCTCTTTTAAATCTGTGGCGTTGCTATATTATTATCCCCACACACACTGGTATGAAAGGGCCCCAAATTCAATACTGGAAGAAGAGATTTGGCCCCCCTCATTCTACTTCCCTCCTGGCTGATGCAGTGCTGTCAGGATTGGCCGAGGGGTAGATCAAGTGGGCGGGGCTTGGTTGAGGGGGAGGAGCCATTGGGCAGGGCTAAGTTGGTTGGCACGCCCACTCGCCCCTATTATTTGTTCGGTCTGATTCAGGAAAACGTGCAGATGGCTGACTACACAAAACGCATTCTAAGAAATCGCACCTATACAAATGAAAGAGTTATTAACTGTTCTTGACTGCAAATAAAACAACGATTTGACACGGATGTGATTTGCAGCCGTTGAAGGGACAGGGAAGGGAATTAATTTGGTTCGCTTTTCAGTACGATCAGCCCAAGATCCTGGGGTCCTTCGAAATCCGAGCATCCGCAAACTTTGCAGCGCAGTTCTGCAAACGCCACCCTGCAAACGTTGCCGTATTTCAAGTTGTTGAGTTTCAAAAAACCCGAACGCTAATTCCGTCACTGGAATCCCGGGGAAATCCTGCAGATAGAATGCACTATATTCCTATCAATTGTCTATTAGGGGGGAAATGCATGGTTGAGGCAAAATTACCTACAAAGCAACTACAGGGGTACCTTGGTTTAAGAACAGTCCGGTTTAAGAACGATTTGGTTTACAAACTCCGCAAAACCAGAAATAGTGTCTTGGTTTGAGAACTTTACCTCGGTCTAAGAACGGAATCCGAACAGTGGAAGGGCACTGGCGGCAGGAGGCCTCATTAGGGAAAGCGCGCCTGGTTTAAGAACGGTTTCGGTTTAAGAACGGACTTCTGGAACGGATTAAATTCATAAACCGAGGTACCACTGTATATTAACGGGAGCGGATTTTTCTGCGGGTTTTTTTAAAGCAAACAGATGCCGAAATCGAATCGAGAAGACTGGATTTAAGATAGGGGGAGTGTGAAACTAAGAGGAAGCCAAGACTTGACAAATTTATCGGCCTGTACCGCTTTCTCCGACAGCACTGCACAGCTGGGAGGTCGCCGTCCCCAAGACCTTCAGCCACACTTTTCCGTTTGTGAAGTTTTATCCTTTTGTGTTCATGTTCCCTGTTGTCACTGCGTAGTCTGGAAGAGGAGGAGGAGGAGGAAGAGGAAGGGAACATTGGGGTGGGGTGGAGGGATAACCGAGGCAAGAATGTTTCTCAGAGTCGGGCCAAGATCCAGCCGGCGTCAATTCTCATTTCCTTCAATCTTTTATTTCCCCCGATCCCCTCTTTTCCGTATATCTGACCGGAAGTTCGTTTTCTTCCCCTGACGGTGACGCGCAAACACACTTCTGCCGTTTATATTTTACAGATGTCGCAATAATAGTTTACTCTCTCTCTCGCTTGCTGCTTGCTAAGTTAGCACACGTATTCAGTGTTGTCAACGCCGGGAAGAGTGAACTGAAACCGTTTCCCGGCCAAAGAGGAAATGGATCTGGCCTCAGGGGCGTCCCGTCTACACCACAGCCTTAAACTGGTTTAGCGGCCGGCCTTTCTCTGCTGGGAACAGTGGGTTGCACAGAACCCGACTCAGAGTAGATGCGTTGGAAAGTTGCATCTGGAACCCTTTGTGTCAAGCCGATTCTTTCGTTCTTCGAGGGGTCTACTCTGAGCACAACGAACTTTCAAGCCCGGCCCTCTCATGCTGCAAGCAGGGATCGTCAACCCACAGTTCCCAGGCGCCCGGCTAAACTACAGTTCCCAAGGTTCGTTGGGCAGTTGGGGTTTGTGTGGAGGTGTCGCTATACATCGTAGACGTACCCGACTGAACGAAATAATCGGCTGCATCTCAGATCTCGGTCCGCCAACACAGCAATCTGCAATTCATCCCTCTCTCATTTCAGCCGGGCTCACCATGGCCTCCCCATTCACTCACATGCACACACAGGCTTGCTTTTCTCCAGTGCTTTTCACAATATTTGATTCTAGCATTCGTCATACACGTACTTTTTTTTGTTTTTGTTTTAGCCAATGCACTTTTCTTCCTTGTTTTTTATTTTAAATGTACCATTATCCGAAAGCCGGCTCTGGTTTTCGTTCCTTTTCTCTCCCCCCCCACCCCCACCCCCTATGCAAAAGGAAAATAAAAAAATAAAATTCCAAAAGGACAATTTAAAAAAAAAATGAGAAAAAAATAAGAAAAAGGGCGGAAAAAAAATAAGAAAAAAGTTGCAAAAAATGAGAAAAAAATGTATAAAAATTAAATAAGCTATGCTTTCAACTCTCTCGCAGCCTCTCGTGTCTTTTGTATATGCAAGTCTCTAGGTTTGCATTATTATATGCAATTATTATATGCAAATGACTGAGCTTTTTGGCCTTCTAAAAAGAAAAGGGGAAATACTGCATTGCAAAGCAAGCCTCTTGTGTCTTTTGTATATAAGGTACATATATAGCTTTTACAGAGTTAAAGCCTACAGGTCCAATTGTGGCTCACTATCTCCATCTGCTGACCAAACAGGGTTAGTGTTTTGCCCTCGCTTTCAAAAGCAAAGAAGGGCTAAAAGCTTCACCGGTTGGATTTCTACCTGTCAGGCAGCTGCAAAGGGAAAAAAGAGATACGATAGCCATTTTCAAACATCTGAAGGAATGTCACGTGGAAGGTGGAACGAGCTCGTTTTCTCCTGCTCTGGACAGTAGGACTCGAACCCATGGCTTCCAGTTACAGAATAATAATAATAATAATAATAATAATAATAATAATAATAATAATAATTTATTTATACCCCGCCCATCTGGCTGGGTTTCCCCAGCCACTCTGGGCGGCTTCCAACTGAATATTAAAAACAGTACAGCATCAAACATTAAAAACTTCCCTAAAGAGGGCTGCCTTCAGAAGACTTTTAAAAGTAAAATAGTTGTTTATTGCTTTGACATCTGCTGGGAGGGTGTTCCACAGGGCGGGCGCCACCACCGAGAAGGCCCTCTGCCTGGTTCCCTGTAACCTTACTTCTTGCAATGAGGAAACTGCCAGAAGGCCCTCAGTGCTGGATCTCAGTGTCCGGGCTGAACGATGGGGGTGGAGACGCTCCTTCAGGTCTACTGGGCCGTTTAGGGCTTTAAAGGTCAGCACCAACACTTTGAATTGTGCTCGGAAACATCCTGGGAGCCAATGCAGATCTCTCAGAACTGGTGTTATGTGGTCCCGGCGGCCACTCCCAGTCACCAGTCTAGCTGCTGCATTCTGGATTAATTGCAGTTTCCGGATCACCTTCAAAGGTAGCCCCACGTAGAGCGCATTGCAGTAGTCCAAGCGGAAGATAACTAGAGCATGCACCCCTCTGGCCAGACAGTCCGCGGGCAGGTAGGGTCTCATCCTGCGTACCAGGTGGAGTTGGTAGACAGCTGCCCTGGACACAAATCTGACCTGTGCCTCCATGGACAGCTGTGAGTCCAAAATGACTCCCAGGCTGCACACCTGGTCCTTTGGGGGCACAGTTACCCTATTCAGGACCAGGGAGTCCTCCACACCAGCCCGCCCCCTGTCCCCCCAAAACAGTACTTCTATCTCGTCAGGATTCAACCTCAATCTGTTAGCCGCCATCCATCCTTAGCCTCCAGGCACTCACACAGGACCTTCATCGCCTTCACTGGTTCTGATTTAAAGGAGAGGTAGAGCTGGGTATCATCTGCATACTGATGAACACCCAGCCCAAACCCCCTGATGATCTCTCCCAGCGGCTTCATATAGATGTTAAAAAGCATGGGGGAGAGGACGGAACCCTGAGGCACCCCATAAGTGAGGGCCCAGGGGTCTGAACACTCATCCCCCACCACCACTTTCTGGACACGGCCCAGGAGGAAGGAGCGGAACCACCGTATAACAGTGCCCCCAGCTCCCAGCCCCTCTAGACGGTCCAGAAGGATGTTATGGTCGATGGTGTCAAAAGCCGCTGAGAGATCCAGCAGAACTAGGAAACGACTCTCACCTTTGTCCCTAGCCCACCGGAGATCATCAACCAGCGCGACCAAGGCAGTTTCAGTCCCATGATGAGGCCTGAATCCCGACTGGAAGGGATCCAAATGGTCCGCTTCTTCCAGGCGTGCCTGGAGTTGTTCGGCAACCGCTCGCTCAATCACCTTGCCCAAGAATGGAAGATTTGAGACTGGGCGATAGTTGGCCATACTGGCCGGGTCTAAAGATGGTTTTTTAAGAAGCGGTTTAATGACCGCCTCTTTCAGCGGGTCTGGGAAGGCTCCCTCACAGAGGGAAGCATTCACCACCCCGCAGAGCCCATCGCCCAGCCCTTCCCGGCTCGCTTTTATCAGCCAGGATGAGCAAGGATCAAGGAGGCAGGTGGTCGGTTTCACCAGATTGGAATTGATCCCATGTAACAGGACTAGACAGAACTCTAGCACTCTCTCACTCTGGCCCTGCTCCCACGGTGGAGTCTACCTCCTTCTGAATCTGAGCAACTTTATCTGCAAAAAACTTTGCAAAAGCATTGCAGGAGATCTTGGGGCCCCTACCAGGCCCCGGTGGTGCAGGTGGTTCCAATAGATTGCGAACCACCTGAAAAAGTCTCCTGCTGCTGTTTTCTACAGATGAAATGGAGGCGGTAAAGAAGGCCCTCTTCACCGTCGCCATTGCCACTTGGTAGGCTCGATGTTGAGCTCTAACCCGTGTCCGGTCTGATTCAAAATGTCTAAATCAGCCGCTCTGAGAGGCAGCTTCCCACAAATATAAAAAACATAGTAATACACATTAAAAGGCTTCCCTATACGGGGGTTAGGGACACGGGTGGTGCTGTGGTCTAAACCACAGAGTCTAGGGCTTGCCGATCAGAAGGTCAGCGGTTCGAATCCCCGCGACAGAGTGAGCTCTCGTTGCTCGGTCCCTGCTCCTGCCAACCTAGCCGTTCGAAAGCATGTAGATAATTAGGTACCGCTCCGGCGGGAAGGAAAAGGGCATTTCCGTGCGCTGCTCTGGTTCGCCAGAAGTGGCTTCAAGAACACTGTCCAACCATCTCGCCCTCCGTCGTCCCCTTCTCCTCCATCTTTCCCAACATCAGGGTCTTTTCCAGGGAGTCTTCTCTTCTCCTGAGGTGGCCAAAGTCTTGGAGCCTCAGCTTCAGGATCTGTCCTTCCAGTGAGCACTCAGGGCTGATTTTCTTCCGAATGGAGAGGTTGGATCTTCTTGCAGTCCATGGGACTCTCAAGAGTCTCCTCCAGCACCAGAATTCAAAAGCATCCATTCTTTGGCGACCAGCCTTCTTTATGGTCCTGCTCTCGCTTCCATACATCACTACTGGGAAAACCATAGCTTTGACTATACGGACCTTTGTTGGCAAGGTGATGTCTCTGCTTTTTAAGGTTTTAGAGTTAGTTTTTTCCTTGGCTCAGGGTGAGGGTGGCATAACTCCATACCCTCCAACATTTCCCAAAAGAAAATAGGAAATGCAGGACATTCTGGGATCAAATCAGAAACGGGGTGGTTTCAGTAAATCCGGGACTGTTCCTGGAAAACAGGGACACTTGGAGGGTCTGGGATGAACCGTCGCCCCCTTGTCCAGGATAATGGGGAGTAACTAAGAAAAGAACATGGACTCATACAGAGACGCACATTTATACTGAGTCAGGCAACTGTCCACCTAGCATTGCCCACACGCAGCGGCTCTCCAGAGAGTCACGCAAACAGTCGTTCCTGGGGATGCCCGACTGCAAGCGAAACGCTTGGGGGGGGGCTCTTGGGCCTTTCCCCGCGAGAAAATGACTCATGAAGAGGCGCATCGGGCCACCCCTTGCGCGGCGCGGTGCTTCGGGAAGCCTTTTCCCAGCGTGGCAACCGTTTTCTCCCATGACGGGCGGAGGAGGCCTCGCTCCACCTCCGGCTCCTCCTGCCGCCCCGTCGTCATTTCCAGTGCGGCTGTCGCTGCTGTCACATCCGCCTCCTCGGGAGGAGGAGCAGGAGGCGCCGAAGGGGAGGCGCAGACGAGCAGCGAGCCAGCACCAGCCGCGTCTCCAAGTTCCAGGCCCCGGGCGCGTAATGCGGAGCGCGGCGGGGGCCGGTTGCAGCGCCCAGGTGGGGGCCCGGAGGCGGCGGATCGGGGCCTGGCCGGTGCTGGGCGGCTAGATCCGAGCAACTGCTGCCGGGAGAGGAGGGAGGAAGCCAGCCAGACGGAGGGAGAGAAAGAGAGAGACGCACAAGAGACGCCAGCTGCCGTGCGCCAAAGCGCGCTTTGGAGAGACCCCCGTCGGGACTTGGAGAGGGTGATTATCCGGGCGAGGCGGAGGCGGGGGCGGAGGGGGGGTCACTTGTCCTTAGGATCCCGCGGCGGATAGAGACGGGAGGGTGCAGGGAGGGGAGTCCGTGGTGGCGAGCCCGATCCGGGTTGAGTTGCCTTTGGCTTTGCGCGCGCCTCCCTCCCCGAGGAGTGGAGATTATCCGTGCGCCTTCGGCCTCCCTTCTCCCCCGAGGTGCGCTGCCTTTAGGGACCTCCTCGCGAGTCGGCCCGGCGGCTCCACCGAGCGCGCTGTTGCCGACGCGGACCGGCAGCGGCTCCCCGGGGTTTCGGGCAAGGAACGGGGCCCCCCTTTCCACCCCACCAGCCGTTCCTGGATGCAAGAACAAGATACCAGTCCTCAAGGAACCGGGGTAAGGGTAGATTTAAATCGGGAAGCTGCCCTGTGCGGTGGGCCCCTATCCCTCAGTATTGCCGGAACTGGCTGGCAGCAGCTGTCCAGGGGCTTCAAGACTGAACCCGGGAGGTCGGCTTCTTAAATCTTCTCAACGCCCCCCCCCTTTTTTTGCAAAGCACCAAAGTGTTAGGCGGTATGTCTACCAGATGCTTCAGCACTGGTAAACCCACCGAAAGGTCTATTGATTTCAGTAGGTCTCCGAGGAGGAGGACCTAGTTGGGAACTGTTTGCGTTCTCTCCATTTGCGTGTGTATTTTGGTGGGGGGGTTGTTTTGCAAACTTCGGCCCTTTCCAGAGCGCGCACACACACACAGTAGAGCAGTCCGGGTGTCTGCACCTTTACCCGTTTGCTCTGATGTCAGCCCCACTCCCTCCTGAGTTGCGGGGCCCCCCTCCCCCCCCAGAGATACATCTGGCAGAGTTGAATACTTAACGGTGTGTGTTTAGAAGGCAGGCAGCGGCCGATGATGTCATTATTGTTTTTCCATAGCACACCGTTCGACAGGGCTGTTCATCCTGGAAAGGAAAAAAAAAAAACCTTGTCCAATATCCACAGATGGCTCTGCAGCGATGATTTATTAATATATATATACATATATATATATATATATATATATATATGTATATATTTGGAATTTGTAGTTAAGGGAATCGGCTTGGCGGCCTGTGCCCTGGACTGCGGAAAACGTCTGTGAATATATCTATATACAGTGGTACCTTGGTTCTCAAAGATTTGGTTTCCTGCGCGGAAACCAATGTCCCCGCTGTGGAAGGATGTGTGGATCCAGAATTGGCCTCCACCGTCACTTACAGACTCATTGTTAAAACCGTGTTTATGGAAGACAATCTTACTCGGCTACGAGGGATCACTAAAGAAGAAGAAGGTTCTCAAACTTAATCTGTTCCAAAACCAAAGCGTTCCAAAACCAAGGCACGCTTCCCCATAGAAAGTCATGCAAGATGGATTAATCCGTTCCAGACTTTTAAAAACAACCCTTAAAACAGCAATTGAACATGGATTTTGCTATCTAACGAGACCACTGATCCATAAAATGAAAGCAATAAACATTGTACTGTACTATAAAATAAATAAGACAGTATTGTAGATGATAAAATTTAAAATTATTATTTTTTTCCCCTTTACCTGCACTGATGACAGTCATTTTTTGGGTGGGGGGCTTTTATCCATTTCCGCAGTGACACAACCAACCCATCAGTAGTTTGACTGGGTTCCACAGTCACAGAAACAAATGAATCGAAAACCCTTTTTATTTAAAATGCATCTCTGGGTTATTTGTGGGGCCTGCCTGGTGTTTTTACACAGGTAGAATGTGTGCTTTTATTTCAAATGCATCTCTGGGTTATTTGCGGGGCATAGGAATTCGTTCATTATTTCCCCCAAAAATATAGTCCGGCCCCCCACAAGGTCTGCAGCACAGTGGACCGGCCCCCTGCTGAAAAAGTTTGCTGACCCCTGGTCTGGTCTAACCTTTTTCAATGCAGGGGGAAATCCGTACCCCGTTAAAACGATGGAGTCCCTTGGTTGTTTCTAACGGCCCTTTCCTCCTGTTCCCCATTTTTTTCTTTCTCTCTCCCCCCCCCCAATTTTTTTTATTGGTTTTCACAATATTATAAACAAACAAACACACAAGACAAACAAACATAAACCATACCCTTATTGAAAATTACACTTGTTAACTTTGTTAAGTGACTTCCTCGCTTCCCCTTGGTTGAATTTCATTGCATGCCCTTTTAACGGTTTCCCAAATCCCAATTCTTACGAAATTTAACTTAAACATTAACATCCTTAAATCTTCACCTTATGGAATTAAACCTATTAACTCATCACTTAACAGAAATAAAATCTTAAGCCAATTCAGTATCTGCAAGCTGTTTTCAGTTAATTTAACTTAACAAATTTACGGTAACTAGTAAAGGTAAAGTGACCCCTGACCGTTACATCCAGTCGTGGCCGACTCCGGGGTTGCGGTGCTCATCTCGCTTTACTGGCCGAGGGAACTGGCGTACAGCTTCCGGGTCATGTGGCCAGCAGGACTAAGCCACTTCTGGCGAACCAGAGCAGCGCACGGAAACGCCGTTTACCTTCCCGCCGGAGCGGTACCTATTTATCTACTTGCACTTTGAGGTGCTTTCGAACTGCTAGGTTGGCAGGAGCAGGGACCGAGCAACGGGAGCTCACCCCGTCATTGCGGGGATTCGAACCGCCGACCTTCTGATCGGCAAGTCCTAGGCTCTGTGGTTTAACCCACAGCGTCACCCGCGTCCCTAACAAATTTAACTAGATAATCATTAAATTTAATCTACTCTGTTTTTATTTTTAGGACACTGCAAAGGGAAACGGACACTCAGCCGGGAGACTTCAGAACGCAGCCGTTGTACGCCGGAATGCGGGAGAACCCTCTCATAGTTCTTCGGAGTGGGCATGTCATAAAGGCTTCCTCCATCCGGCGGGAAGCTAAAACATTTCCCTAAGCGCCCTTAGTTTCGCTTCTTTCCTCCAGCCTGGGACTTCTGCGGGTGTGTCCCCCCCAAAAAACAACCTGTATTCCTGCCCCGCCGGTCACCATGAACGGCCTGACGGTCAGCGAACTCTGCTGCCTTTTCTGTTGCCCGCCCTGCCCCGGGCGCATCGCCGCCAAACTGGCCTTCCTGCCCCCCGAGCCGACGTACACCATCGTCCCCGAACCGGATCCCGTTGCGGGGGGCCCCGGAAGCGCCTCCCCCCGAGGAGGAGCCATGACCCGCTGGAAACTGCACCTGGGGGACCGAGCCGATTTCCAGTACGCCCAGCGGGAACTGGACACCATCGAGGTGTTCCTGACCAAGAGCAGCCGGGGAAATCGTGTGGGGTGCATGTACGTCCGTTGCGTACCTGGCGCCAGGTGAGACGGTTTTGGGCTGCGTTTATTGTTTCGCTTTTACTGTATTTTTCGCCCTATAAGACGCACCAGACCATAAGACGCACCTAATTTTTGGAGGAGGAAAACAAGAAACGAAATATTCTGAATCTCAGAAGCCAGAAGAGCAAGAGGGATCGCTGCGCAGTGAAAGCAGCGGTCCCTTCTTGCTGTTCTGGCTTCTGGGATAGCTGCGCAGCCTGCATTCGCTCCATAAGACGCACACACATTTCCCCTTACTTTTTAGGAGGGAAAAAGTGAGTCTTATAGAACAAAAAATACGGTAATTTGTTTGCCACCTTTCCGTCTTTCTGCTGTTCTTATTATCTTCATGGTGAAACAAACAACACAGGCAGACAAAAACAATACCGCAATGACAAATAATAATAATAATAATTAATAATAATACAGTGGTACCTCAGGTTTCATACACTTCAGGTTACAGACGCCGCTAACCCAGAAATAGTACCTCGGGTTAAGAACTTTGCTTCAGGATGAGAACAGAAATTGCGCGGCGGCAGCGGGAGGCCCCATTAGCTAAAGTGGTGCTTCAGGTTAAGAACAGTTTCAGGTTAAGAGCGGACCTCCGGAACGAATTAAGTACTTAACCCGAGGTACCAGTGTAATAAATAAAATTTTATTTATATCCCGTCTTCCCCAGCCGAAGCCGGGCTCAGAGCGGCTAACAGCAGTATAAAATAATACAGCATTCTAAAATTAATTCGTTCTAAAATCAGTTTTAAATCAAATTAATGGCAACCATTAATTTCACTAAACATTAATTGGCTACACATCATCTAACACAGGGGTCAGCAAACTTTTTCAGCAGGGGGCCGGTCCACTGTCCCTCAGACCTTGTGGGGGGCCGGACTATATTTTTGTGGGGGAAATGAACGAATTCCTATGCCCCACAAATAACCCAGAGATGCATTTTAAATAAAAGGACACATTCTACTCATGTCAAAACACGCGGATTCCTGAACCGTCCGCAGGCCAGATTGAGAAGGCGACTGGGCCGGATCCGGCCCCCAGGCCTTAGGTTGCCTACCCATGCTCTAACATCACACCTATTTTTGACTCCCAAATCACCTTTCTAAATATTCTTTTAATAATTAATAATAATAATTTTATTATTTACACCCTGCCCATCTGGCCGGGCCTCCCCAGCCACTCTGGGCGGCTCCCAACTGAATATTAAAAACACAATACATCATTAAACATTAAAAACTTCCCTAAACAGGGCTGCCTTATGTCTTCTAAAAGTAAGATGGTTGCTTATTGCCTTGACAACTGATGGCAGGGCATTCCACAGGGTGGGCGCCACCACCGAGAAGGTCCTCTATGTCCTCCTCTATTTTTTCCTGCCCCCCCCCCTCAGTGGTCTTCAGGCGGTTCCCTCCCTGCGAGAAGTGAGGTTACAGGGAACCAGGCAGAGGGCCTTCTCGGTGGTGGCGCCCTCCCATCAGATGTCAAGGAAATAAACAACTATCTGACTTTCAGAAGACATCTGAAGGCAGCCCTGTTTAGGGAAGCTTTTAATGTTTGAAGTTCTATTCTGTTTTTATATGTACTGGAGGCTGCCCAAAGTGGCTGAAGGGAAAGTCAGAGAGCCAGTATGGTTTAGGGGTTAGAGTGTCCAACTGGGAACTGAGAGACTCGGGTTCAAATCTCCCCTTGGCCCTGAAGCTCAACGGGTGTGACTTTGGGCCCGTCACTGCCTCTCCACCTAACCTAGTGAAGTTACAGGGAACCAGGCAGAGGGCCTTCTTGGTGGTGGCGCCCTCCTGCCAGATGTCAAGGAAATAAACAGCTTTCTGACTTTCAGAAGACATCTGAAGGCAGCCCTGTTTAGGGGAGTTTTTAATGTTTGATCGTGTTTTTAATATTCTGTTGGGAGCCACAGAAGGGAGGCAGTGTTGCCGTATGGGGGGATTGCCGTAACCTGGGTCTCTGCGGAGATTTTGCCGGCTCGGCCACGGACTGACTACTGGGGAGAAGAAGGGAGGGCGGTGGCCAGGAAGGAGCAACAAGACAGATGTTAGCACCACAGCTGTTTCCGCTGTGGATGAGGGCGTTTCCCCGGTTTGGAATTTCCTGTCCTCTTTGCAACGGATACCAGGATCTGTTCATCCGGTTTGCCACAAACGGGTTTGCTGCAAACTGTTAAAAATAAGAGACCTCTTGCTGACAAAAGACCTGAATATCACCAGGGCTGCCACGAAATAACTCTGTTTTATGGCATTCCACAAGAGAGGCTGTGATGGTCGATGGACAGCTGCTGATTTTAAACTACGGGACATAGATTTTTAGTGGAAGGAAACACTATTTTTACAGCGGAAATGAGTTTATAGGGAGCTTTCCATTTCGCCTACTGTGGCCGCGCCAGGAATTTTGTTAGCCCCCCCTCCCCAAAAAAAGTTATTGAGCTTGCTTTTGGGGGGAGAAAGCGCCCCCAAGATGTTGTCACTTGTCCTCTGTGCCGGATTTACGTATAAGCTAAACAAGTTATAGCTTACAGTGCCATTCTCTTGGGGGCCCCCAAAAAAATTTAAAGGGGAAAAACTGGATGTACATTTCCAAAATATAAGATAGAAAACAAATGAAATAAAACCTACACGCAGCAACAGTGTTTTGTGTTGTGTAGGCTCTTGTGATGTAAGTCATGGGCCCTGCCTGCTAGCCTGCTCCCTAAAATATCACCAATTTGCTCCTTTCTATATATAGGGTGGGATGCAGGTGGCGCTGTGGGTTAAACCACAGAGCCTGGGGCTTGTCGATCAGAAGGTCGGCGGTTCGAATCCCCACAATGATGGGGTGAGCTCCCATTGCTCGGTCCCTGCTCCTGCCAACCTAGCAGTTCGAAAGCACCTGAAAGTGCAAGTAGATAAATAGGTACCACTCTGGCGGAAGGGAAACGGCGTTTCTGTGCGCTGCTCTGGTTCGCCAGAAGCGGCTTAGTCCTGCTGGCCACATGACCCGGAAGCTGTACGCCGGCTCCCTCGGCCAGTAAAGCGAGATGAGCACCGCAACCCCAGAGTCGGCCACCACTGGACCTAATGGTCAGGGGTCCCTTTACCTTTACCTTTTATATATTTATATATAAATATACATTTATATACCTACATTATTCATGTACTGGTTGCAGGGCAACATGGGCAAATGGCTTGAGATACCGATTAGGTCCATAAATGACCATACAGCATCTAGCCAAAGGTAAAGGGACCCCTGACCATTAGGTCCAGTCGTGGCCGACTCTGGGGTTGCGGCGCTCATCTCGCTTTCTTGGCCGAGGGAGCCGGTGTACAGCTTCTGGGTCATGTGGCCAGCATGACTAAGCCGCTTCTGGTGAACCAGAGCAGTGCACGGAAACACTGTTTACCTTCCCGCTGGAGCGGTACCTATTTATCTACTTGCACTTTGACGTGCTTTCAAACTGCTAGATTGGCAGGAGCAGGGACCAAGCAACGGGAGCTCACCCCATCATCGCGGGGATTCAAACCACCGACCTTCTGATCGGCAAGTCCTAGGCTCTGTGGTTTAACCCACAGCGCCACCCGCATCCCCTGTACAGCATCTATTCAACACAAAGAAACAGCGACCATTTGTTGTTGACAAAGGACAGCTGGACATAGAAAGGGCCCCATGACCTTCAGGAGCTGAGGGCCTCATCAAAACTAAATCCAGCCGTGCACATGAAAGACATTCCCTTCCATCTCTCCTTCCCATGCAGGTTCACGGTCCTGTTTTCGCATGGCAACGCTGTGGACCTGGGCCAGATGTGCAGCTTCTACATCAGCCTGGGCACCCGCATCAGTTGCAACATCTTCTCCTACGACTATTCCGGGTATGGCGTCAGCACGGGGAAGCCCTCTGAGAAGAATCTGTACGCTGATGTCGACGCTGCCTGGCAAGCGCTGCGCACCCGGTGAGCATGAGAGCGAAGGTGCCCTCTTTAAGTCAGTTGTTCGCTCGCCATTCCTCAGTGGTCTAAACCACTGAGCCTCTTGGGCTTGCCGATCGGAAGGTCGGCGGTTCAAATCCCCGCTACAGGGTGAGCTCCCGTTGCTTGGTCCCAGCTCCTGCCAACCTAGCAGTTTGAAAGCACGTCAAAGTGCAAGTAGATAAATAGGTACCACTCTGGCAGGAAGGTAAACGGCGTTTCCCATCAGATGTCAAGGAAATGAACAACGATCTGACTTTTGGAAGACATCTGAAGGCACACACCTGTTTAGGGAAGCTTTCAATGTTTTATCATGTTTCTGTATATTATTATTATTATACCCTGTTCATCTGGCGGCTTACAGCATATGTTAAAACACCAAACATTAAAAACTTCCAGATGCAGGAAGGAATGTTAGAAGGAGGCTGGAATGAAGTTATGTGGCTTTAGCAGAAATATTATAAAGGATTAAGTAAAAATAGATTGTTAATGGATGAAAGGAGGAAAGGTAAAGTTACATTATATTAAGATAAATTATAGGATAAAAATTGGGAAAGATGGAAAGGATTTGCTGAAATAGCTAACCGAACTAGAATACAAAAAAAGGAGGTGCGAGGAGGTCAAGGAAACAAGCAAATGAAAGATAAGTTATGGGAAGGTTCGTTGTGTTTTTTAATTGTTTCTATTTTTCTGTTTTTTATAATTTTTTTTTCTATTCTCTGCTTTCTTTATTGTGATGTGTTGTCAAGTTTTTGTTTAACTTGGAGTTATCTCTTTCTCTTTTTGCAACATTTAAAACTTTAATAAATATTATTTATTTAAAAAAAACACTTCCAGATGCAGGGTTGCCTTAAGGTGTCTTCTTAAAGTTGTGCAGTTCTTTATCTCCTTGTCATCTGAAGGGAGGGCTTTCCACAGGGCGGGTGCCACCACCGAGAAGGCCCTCTGCATGGTTATCTCACTTCTTGCAGGGAGGGAACTGCCAGAAGGCCCTGAGAGCTGGACCTCTGTGTCCGGGCTGGACGATGGGGGTGGAGACGCTCCTTCAGGGATACAGGGCCGTTTAGGGATTTAAACATCAGCACCAATACTTTGAATTGTGCTCTGAAACGTCCTGGGAGCCAATGTAGGTCTTTCGGGACCGGTGTTATGTGGTCTCAGCAGCCGCTCCCAGTCCCCAGTCCCCAGTCTGGCTGCCGCATTCTGGATTAGTTGCAGTTTCCGGGTCACCTTCAAAGGCAGCCCCACGTAGAGCGCATGGCAGCAGTCCAAGCGGGAGATAACCAGAGCATGCACCACTTTTGCCAGACAGTCTGCGGGCAGGGAGGGTCTCATCCTGCGTACCAGACGGAGCAGCCCTGGACACAGAATTGACCTGCGCCTCCATGGACAGCCATGAGTCCAAAATGACCCCCAGGCTGCACACCTGGTCTTTCGGGGGCACAGTCACCCCATTCAGGAGTGTGTTCAATAATTATTATTGTTGAAAGTGAAGTTGGCTTTGCTCTCTCCCCCCCCCCTTCCCTGCCTACCTTCCAGATACGGGATCAGTCCCGAGAACATCATCTTGTATGGACAAAGCATCGGAACGGTGCCCACGGTTGACCTGGCCTCTCGCTATGAGTGTGCGGCCGTCATCCTGCACTCGCCACTCACTTCGGGGATGCGCGTCGCCTTCCCGGAAACCAAGAAGACCTACTGTTTCGACGCTTTCCCCAAGTAAGGCTGCTGAGTGGGTCTGTGGCTGGCATTTTGGGTTGGGGGCTTCCCTCTGCTGCCAAATGTGGAAGGAGGGCGGTGGCATGGGGCCTGTCCATCACCGGACATCACCCTCGCAGTCCAGACCAAGAGGAATCAAATTAGAACAACAGCGCTAGGTTGAAAATGGTTAAAGGTAAAGGGACCCCTGACCATTAGGTCCAGTAATGGCCGACTCTGGGGTTGCAGCGCTCATCTCACTTTACTGGCAGAGGGAGCCGGCGTACAGCTTCCGGGTCATGTGGCCAGCAGGACTAAGCTGCTTTTGGTGAAGCAAGAGCAGCACACGGAAATGCCGTTTACCTTCCCGCCGGAGCGGTACCTATTGATCTACTTGCACCAGTGTGCTTTCGAACTGCTAGGTGCGCAGAAGCAGGGACCGAGCAATGGGAGCTCACCCCGTCATTGTGGGGATTCGAACCGCTGACCTTCTGATCGGCAAGTCCTAGGCTTTGTAGTATAACCCACAGCGCCACCCGCATCCTGAAAATGGTTAAAAAGTCATTCAACTTTAATAGAATTTTTAAAAACGTAAAAAACAAAAAACCAGATGTGTTGAAATAGGAATAGTAAAAAGAGCACTCTTTAAAAGGAGCCAGTACCCGAAAGCCTGCTGGGTGGAAGGACGACAAGGAGGGAACCAGTTTGGCTTCTCTAGGGAGGGAGTTGAAAAGTCTGGGAGCAGCCAGCACCGAGAAGGCTCTGTCCAGCAATCTCACCAAGTTTGGCTGTGTCGCTGGCGGTAGTTTCAGTGGTCTCCTCTGAAGATCACAAAACCTGGGCAGGTTCGTGCGGGGGGGGGGGGAGGAGAGATTTAAAAAATAGTAATAACCAGGACCTTGTTTCACCCGGAACTCAGTTTTAAAAAACTATGGTTTAAAAAGCCATGGTTTAAAAAAACCATGGTTGTTGTTGTTTTTAAAAAGCCATGGTTTTAAAAAAACCATATGGTTTAAAAACTATGGTGGTGGTTGTTTTTAAAAGGCATGGTTTAAAAACCATGGTGGTGGTGGTGGTGGTGGTTTTTAAAAAGCCATGGTTTAAAATAACCCAACATGGTTTAAAAAAACCATATGGTTTAAAAACCATGGTGGTGGTTGTTGTTTTTAAAAAGCCATGGTTTAAAATAACCCAATATGGTTTAAATAACCATGGTTATTTAAATAACCATGGTTCAAAAAAAAAAAAAAACACCTCGCCACCATGGTTTAAATAACCATGGTTCACAAAAACCCCACCATGGTTAATGTTACGGGGCGAAGCAGGCCAATAACTCATGTTCTTTTCCTCTTCTGCAGCATCGACAAAGTCTCCCGGATCACCTCCCCGGTCCTCTTCATCCACGGCACGGAAGATGAGGTCATTGACTTCTCCCACGGCTTGGCTCTCTACGAGCGCTGCCCGAAGGCCGTCGAGCCGCTGTGGGTCGAGGGCGCCGGCCACAACGACATCGAACTGTATAGCCAGTACCTAGAGCGCCTGCGCAAGTTCATTTCGCACGACCTGGCCAGCCAGAACAACTGACAACCGCCCGTCTCGTTTCTCGCCCTCTCCTCCGGCTGCGGCCGCGCGCACCTCGGTTCGGAGGATGGCGAGGGGTTTGCGGCTTTAGGGCGCTGTTACGGGCACCAGTCCCCTGCCCACCAAAGTGGGAGAGGAATCCTCCATTACAGAGGGGCGCCAGTCTCGCGTCTCTCTCGGGGGCGTTTCCTCCGACACCGGGAGTCGCTCGTTCGCCCACCGCTGCCATCTCTGACGTCGACGCCTCCTGCCCCGGCAACGCGCCGAGCCGCCCCTCTCCGCGCCTGCAGACTAGCCGTCTCCGCACATCGCTGTCCATTTTTTTATAAAAAAAATACGCCGACGACGACACCTCCATCGAGACAACGCTGCCACCACGACATCCCATTTTCTCGGATCCTTTTCGTAACTCTCGGCGCGTCCCAGAGATAGCAATAAGCCTTGGGGGAAGGTGGGGCGGGATAACCCTGGCTCTGCCCCAAGGATACAGGGTGGGGTGGGGCGCCAAAATGCATGACGGCCAAAGCGGTCCGCTCTGCCTCCGCCGCCCATTGCACAGCGCCACCTAGAGGCTGGAGGACCTCCGTTACAGATTCTCCTGCGCTGCGGCGGATGGGGTTTTCGCCAGGACACGCCGGAGCGAAGACCCTGGTTGTGGAGTACAAGCTGTCTGATCTACGCAGGCCAGGATTAAGCGGGTTGGCGGGAGTCAGAGAGACAGCTTGCCTGTTCCGTCCACAAACTCCCGGATCCTACTGTTTGAATATCCCTGCCGTATCCGGATACCCCCATGTGTTTGAGCCAGAATTCATTTAATTCCAAGTAACGCAGGGAATCTTTTTCGTGTGTGTGTTTTCGGGGAGGGGGAGGAGAGGGAGTTTGGGGGAAGCCTCCCACCCGTTCGTTTTTGAAACAAAGAGGAATAAAAGTTTGGAAGACCCAGATTTGTCTCCCGAGAAATGTTGTTGGGTGTGTCTTGCGGGGTTCAGGGGAACGGCTGGAACTGGGTGTGTTGGGGTACCCGGGGGAAAAAATTCCACATTCCTCTCTCCTGTAAGATCTGCACTATCTCAAAACACGCTTTGCTACATCTTCTGCGATGGATTGGGTCCAGGAGAGTCGCCTGCCTGTTGCTTGCAAGATGTTGCTAAGAAACTCACCTGCAAGAGTACCGTGTCTTTACGTGCACAACTTCTGCTGTACACTGTTAATAATGATAATTTTATTCTTTGTACTCTGTCCATCTGGCTGGGTTTCCCCAGGCAATCTGTGCGGCTTCCAGCATATACAGAAACATATTAAAACATCAACCATTAAAAACTTCCCTAAAGAGCGCTGCCTTCAGATGTCTTCTAAAAGCCAGATAGTTGTTTATTTCCTTGAGATCTGATGGGAGGGCGCCACCACCGAGAAGGCCCTCTGCCAGGTTCCCTGTAACCTTGCTTCTCGCAGGGAGGGAACCGCCAGAAGGCCCTTGGAGCTGGACATCCGTGTCCGGGCTGAAAGATGGGGATGGAGACGTTCCTTCAGGTATACTGGGCTGAGGCTGTTTAGGGCTTTCAGGGTCAGCACCGACACTTTGAATTGTGCTCGGAAACGTCCTGGGAGCCAATGTAGGTCTTTCAGGACCGGTGTTATGTGGTCTCGGCGGCCGTTCCCAGTCCCCAGTCTGGCTGCCGCATTCTGGATTAATTGCAGTTTCTGGGTCACCTTCAAAGGCAGCCCCACGGAGAGCGCATGACAGTAGTCCAAGCGGGAGATAACCAGAGTATGCACCACTCTGGAGAGACAGTCTGTGGGCAGGGAGGGTCTCATCCTGCGTACCAGATGGAGCTGCCTTGGACACAGAATTGACCTGTGCCTCCATGGACAGCTGGGAGTCCAAAATGACCCCCAGGCTGCGCACCTGGTCCTTCAGGGGCACAGTGACCCCATTCAGGACCAGGGAGTCCCCCACACCTGCCTGCCCCCTGTCCCCCCAAAACAGTCCGTCTGTCTTGTCAGGATTCAACCTCAATCCGTTAGCCACCATCCATCCTTCAACAGCCTCCAGGCACTCACACAGGACCTTCACCGCCTTCACTGGTTCTGATTTGAAAGAGAGGTAGAGCTGGGTATCATCCGCATACTGATGGACAACCAGTCCAAACCCCTGATGATCTCTCCCAGCGGCTTCTTATAGATGTTAAAAAGCATGATTGATGGGGAGAAGGAAGAGAGGGATCAGAGGGGGGGGGACAGCCATTTCCCAGCCCCCCCCAAATAAGCCTAGATTTATTTTCAAAACCGCCCCTGCAAAATCTGACCCGAGCGGGAGGCCAATTTTGCAGGCCGCTCCTCCCCTTCTGTGGCACGCGGTTGTCCCCAGCAGCCTCCGATTAGCAAAGCGGCTGGAACAGCCTGGGGCGGACTTAATCCTATGAGAGAAAACTGTTTGTTTGTGCCAAATATGTATCTGTCTATCTCCTCTTAAGAGCTGTCAACTTCCTGGTGGAGAGAGAGGCAGGAGGGGATCTGTTGTGTGTCTGAAGTTTGCAGGAAATTGGAGAGGGCTGAGTAATAGTGGGGGCTGTTGGCTTTCGTAATAATAATAATAAATTATTTGTTTGTACTCTGCCCATATATAGGACGCGGGTGGCACTGTGGGTTAAACCACAGAGCCTAGGACTTGCCGATCAGAAGGTCGGTGGTTAGAATCCCCGCAATGACGGGGTGAGCTCCCGTTGCTCGGTCCCTGCTCCTGCCAACCTAGCAGTTCGAAAGCACGTCAAAGTGCAAGTAGATAAATAGGTACCGCTCTGGCGGGAAGGTAAACGGTGTTTCCGTGCGCTGCTCTGGTTCGCCAGAAGCGGCTTAGTCCTGCTGGCCACATGACCCGGAAGCTGTACGCCGGCTCCCTCGGCCAATGAAGCGAGATGAGCGCCACAACCCCAGAGTCGGCCACGACTAGACCTAATGGTCAGGGGTCCCTCTACCTTTACCTTTTTACTCTGCCCGTATGACTGGTTTGCCCCAGCCGCTCTGAGCAGCTCCCAACAGAATATTAAAAAGACAATAAAACATCCGATATTTAAAAACTTCCCTAAACAGGAAGGTGCCTTCTAAAAGCTTCCAACATAAAAATATAAAAATAGCTTTCACATGGCAGGAAACCCCAGGGGTGCCATCGTTCTGTCCCTTTGGAGAAGCTCATTTTAAAAAACAGGGCGGTGGATAACTTCGCCATAATTGAATACAGTGGTACCTCGGGTTACAGACGCTTCAGGTTACAGACTCTGCTAACCCAGAAATAGTACCTCGGGTTAAGAACTTTGCTTCAGGATGAGAACAGAAATCGTGTGGCGGCAGCAGGAGGCCCCATTATCTAAAGTGGTGCTTCAGGTTAAGAACAGTTTCAGGTTAAGAACGGACCCCCAGAACGAATTAAGTACTTAACCCGAGGTACCACTGTATGCCTAAACCATCAGCCCTCCCTTTTTCATCGCAGAAATGTTGCGGGTTGGAGAGTCAAGTAACTATACAGCCTTTAGAAGACATCTGAAGGCAGTCCTTTCTAGTGAAGCTGTTTGTTTGTTTGATGAATTTATATACCGTATTTTTTGCTCTATAAGACTCCCTTTTTCCCTCCTAAAAAGTAAGGGGAAATGTGTGTGCGTCTTATGGAGCGAATGCAGGCTGCGCAGCTATCCCAGAAGCCAGAACAGGCAGAGGGATCGCTGCTTTCTCTGTGCAGCGATCCCTCTTGCTGTTCTGGCTTCTGACATTCAGAATATTTTTTTTCTTGTTTTCCTCCTCCAAAAACTAGGTGCGTCTTATGGTCTGGTGCGTCTTATAGAGCGAAAAATACGGTATGTTGGAAGTCGCCCAGAGTGGTTGGGGCAATCCAGTCGGATGGGCAGGGTATAATTATTAAAATGATGATGCAATAAGACACCCCTTTTTTCATTGGAGAAATGTTGGAAGGGTATAGATTCGAGGGTTGGCCAAAACCAAGCCTGCCTTTGTGTGTAGCAGTGAACTGGTGGAACTCCCTGTAAGATTATCTTTCATGAACACGGTCTTAACAGTGAGTCCGTAAGTGACTGTGGAGGCCAATTCTGGATCCACACGTCCTTCCACAGTGGGGACATTGGTCTCCGGGCGGGAGTTGATCCCGGTGAGGGTTTGCCAAGCGTGCCTTCCTCTTAGCATGTTTCTCCCTTGCGTCCTGAGTTCGAGTGTCTCCAAAGCCCACAACACCTTTGGGAAAGGCTGTTCTCCAACTGGAGCGCTCGCAGGCCAGTGTTTCCCAATTGTCAGTGTTTATACTTCATTTTTTTTAGATTTGCCTTGAGAGAGTCTTTGAACCTCTTTTGTTGACCACCAGCATTATGCTTTCCATTTCTAAGTTCAGAATAGAGGAGTTGCTTTGGGAGACGATCATCAGGCATCCGCACAACATGACCAGTCCAACAAAGTTGATGCTGAAGAATCATCGCTTCAGCACTGGCGATCTTTGCTTCTCCCAGGACACTGGCCTGTCTTCCCAAGTGATGTGTAAAAATTTTCGGAGACCCCACAGCTGGAATCTTCTGAGGAGGTGGAGGTGGCGTTTATAAGTGGTCCACGTTTCACAAGCATAGAGTAAGGTTGGTAGTGCAATAGCTTTGTAAACGAGCATTTAGGTTTCCCTGCAAATGTGTCCCGGTATATATAGCAAGGTCATGGAGAACTTGCAACCCTCCACAAGTTGTGGGCCTCAAAACACACACACATTATCTCTGACCACTGAGCATGCTGACCAGCGCTTTTGGGAGCTGGGAGTCCAAAAGCGTCCGGGGGGTGCTGGTATTCAGGTCCCTGTGTTCCTGTTCTAAGAGGATCAACGGCCCTCGCTTGATGGATAAGTTGCCCAGCTGAGCGGAAGGTCACGGAGGAGAAGAATAGGCCCTTTGAGAAGTTAGGTCTGGTATAAGGCAGTCATGAGACCCCTTTTAGCTTGGTCATGGGATACAGCATCAGCAAGGAGCCCCCCGCCCCGCCGCAGTTAAGTCCTCTTAAGTCGATTTTCGGTTCCCACTTCCAAGCCCTGTCCGACTCGGGCTTTTCACGTGCTGGTCATATGAATGGCGACAGTATAAAACCGACGCCTGGCGGACCATCGGTTCCATCATCTAGAAAGAAGAAGAAGAGGACGAGGCGAGGGTCACTGAGCTTTCTCGGGACAGGGAGCCCAGCTGCTGCCAGAAAGAAGTCACCCCCCCCCCAAAGCGGTGTTGGTAAGGCAGCCGAGAATGGAGAAGACCCCTTTGGTATCAAGGAAGTGGGGCAGATCTTGTTTACAGGAGCGAGGGAAACCTCCTTGGAAGTTTTTAAAGCAGAGGTTGGGTGATCTTGGCTGCTTCAGCCGAGATTCCCGCATTGCGGGGGGGTTGGTCTAGAGGACCTTTGAGGGTCCCAGCTCGATGGTTCTATAATTCAGCGGCGAGCGTTTTGCCACGGACGGGGTCACTGGGTGGGTCCCGAGCTGGTGGCATTCACGTCGTACGTTCAAAGCGCGTGGCACCACAACCCTCGGCCAGAATTCTTTGGAGTATAGTTTGCTAAGGGTGCTGGGAACCAATAATAATAATAATAATAATAATAATAATAATAATAATAATCTGGCTGGGTTCCCCCAACCACCCTGGGCGGCTCCCAACAGAATACCAACAGCAACAATAAAAAGGCGATAAAATATCAAACACTGAAAATCTCCCTAAACAGGGCTGCCTTCAGATGTCTTCTAAAAATAAGATAGTTGCTTATTTCCTTCCTTCATGGGGGGAAATTAAGGGCTTTTACTGTATCCCATGGAGGTGACCATCGAATGAGTGTGGCAGTTAGCTTCCTGGGAATCTTGGAGCCTGCTTTTTATTTCACGTTCCTAGTCCTCATGAGTGTAACGATTTAAAGAGCGTGGCTTTACTCTCAAAAGCGGAGCGCTCTGACGGCAGCTTATATTCAGACAATCCTCTCTGAAAGCCATCCCAATCTCCGATAAAGTCTCCGATAAAGGTTAAAGAAATATTTGCTGTATTCCGTGCCAGATTTTTTTATTTTTATTTTTAATCTATATGCTTAGACGATGCAATTTCTGTGCTAGGGAAAGCTGGATATGGGAACCACCAGAAGAACGTGAAACCGTCTCTTATTTTGCATGGTTTGTTTTATTCTGCAGAGTTTGCATTTTTTGCATGTATAATAGCTATGTAATTTCTCACGGATATGGGAGACTCTGGATGTTGTCTTCTGGAACGGACCACGCCCTGTCGAGGTTTGCAATCCAGAACTCAACAAAGAGAAAGGATATGTGCTCCGTTGGTATAGCAATAATAATAATAATAAAAATAAAAATACCCCGCGCCCATCTGGCTGGGTTTCCCCAGCCACTCTGGGCGGCTTCCAGCAGAATATAAAAACGTAATAAAATGCCAGACGTTTAAAAATTCCCGATACAGGGCTGCCTTCAGATGCATACTGGATAAAACCAGATTTACCTCCCCATTTCGGAGGTTATGGGGCTTTCTGGAGCTCGGGAAGAGTGTCGTCTGCCACGGAATGCGCACAAGCAGTGCAACTTCTGCCATTTACGATGCACCAAAAATGTTTCAAATGTGGGTTAAAATAAAAATAAATATTGACACAGTAGTGACAGTTTCGAGGTCTTAACTCCCCCCTGGGCTCCTTGGGGAGGAGTCAGGGCTGAGATAGGAAAAAACGCACACGAATAAACTAAAGAAAAATAAATTAGACGTGCTGGCAAACGTTAGCATGCGCTGAAAGCCTCTGTCTCAAGGAGCTGATGGTTTAGGTATATTCAAGTTTCTAATCCTCATTTTTTTTCTTCCCCATTTCCCCTCCCACTTTCTTTTTTTTTTAAATTTTTTATTGATACAACAAGAAAAAAGAAAAAAACACAAATACCAAATTACACACAAGAATAACCATAGACACATAATTTTCTTAGCAAACAATAAAACATCTATTGGTCTTAACACTAAAGACCCAACCTCCCGTCTATTCCATATTTCAAATTCATATTACTTATTGCCAATACACACTTTTATCATAATTAAACTTAATAAATCTAATTTCTTATATCTACCTTTCAACTATTACTGAAGTTCCTCGAATGCTGCAACAGAATTTAAACTACTGTACTATATTTATTTTTCAGATATTCTTTGAAAACCTCCCATTGTGAAACAAATTCCTGTTTGGATTTTTTCTCCTTTCGCAGGACGCTGAATCGTCTTTCCTTCTGCTTCTCCTCGACACGTTCTTCCTTCTTTTTTTTACATCTCTCCTTGTCCCCTTCTTTCTCTCCCCCCCCCAACTCTCATTCCACTCAATTGTGTCGAAGGCCTTTAGAAGGATTGGACTTGTCCCCAGAGGATTCCTGCACCCCCACCGCTAGGCTTTGTGGTTTTCCCTTTGTCATCCTATGCCTGGGAGATTCTTGGGGGGCTGGGATAGTAAAGGGAAGCTCACCTAGCTATGGGCCCAGCTCCGGGGAGGAAGATCGGAGAGACACCCTCAAAAAGCGGCAACGTCACCTGAACGTCATCTCTCCCTACTCCATGTAACTGACAGCTGACTCAGGAAGAATGGAATAAATTTAATGATTATTTAGTTAAATTTGTTAAGTTAAAATAACCGGAAACAGCTTGCAGATACTTAATAGGCTTAGGATTTTGTTTATGTTAAGTGATGAATTAATATGCTTAATTATATAAGGTGAAGATTTAAGGATGTTAATGTCTAAGTTAAATTTTATAAAAATTGGGATTTGGAAAAGCATTAAAAGGACATGCAATGAAATTCAACTAAGGGGAAGCGAGGAAGTCACTTAACAAAGTTAATAACAGTAATTTTCAATAAGGCTATGATTTATGTTTGTCTTGTGTGTTTGTTTGTTTATAATACTGTGAAAACCAATAAAAAAAAATTTTGGGGGAAAAAAAGTAACTGACAGCTGACACCGGATCCGCACCCGAAAGCTGCTGGACTTCCCTTGCACAGTCTCGGCCACGACCCTTTTATATACAGAGCTTGAGGGCTAGAAGCTTGACGTCTTTAAAAGAAAAGAATGTAAGCTGGAATTCTCAGGGCAATTGCATGGCCGTTGCTGACAGAGGCTGTCTTCTAAGGTCCTCAACAGAGGGAAATTGGAGAGCTTCGCTGGTTACAGCGTGGCGCTGTTGATGCCAAGGTTGCAGGTTCGATCCTCATATGGGATGGCTGCATATTCCTGAATTCCGGGGGGTTGGACTAGATGACCCTTAGGGTCCCTTCCAGCTGGACGAATCAACAATTCTACAGTTCTATTCTTTGCAAGCAAAAAGTAGCAGTCCTCTGGAACTCCTCAGAGAAAGGATGTGGTTTTAAAAATTGTAAGACGTTGAGATAAACTGTACCTTTAGCACTCTCGTTTGTATATAATTATCTCTAACCTGTACATATTTATTTATTTTTTTGAAACGGTGGTCTATTGTTTTATTAGCCTCTGGGCAACTGTGCATAAATGGGACACTCCTTTTGGGGAGCGGGGGCTGGGGGGGCCTGAGAATGTAAGCAGAGACATGAACCCCAAAATGTTGCCTTCGGAAACATACGATACTCCTCCAAATTCAATGAGACTGGCTGCCTAGCGGAATAGCTCTAAACTTAAATAATAAAAATAAAAATAAAGATTTACTGGCATAAACACATACAGTGGTACTTCGGGTTACATACGCTTCAGGTTACATACGCTTCAGGTTACACACTCCGCTAACCCAGAAATAGTGCTTCAGGTTAAGAACTTTGCTTCAGAATGAGAACAGAAATCGGGCTCTGGCAGCGCGGCAGCAGCAGGAGGCCCCATTAGCTAAAGTGGTGCTTCAGGTTAAGAACAGTTCCAGGTTAAGAACGGACCTCCGGAACGAATTAAGTACTTAACCCGAGGTACTACTGTACAGAAGAGCTTTCCAAACTTTCCATGCTGGCGACACCCTTTTCAGACGTGCATCATTTCGCGACACAGAAATTTCAGTTTTACTAGCAAACAAGTTTTACTAACAAACCCCTTTCCAACATTCGCGCGACACACCTACAAACCGCAGCCGGCAAACCAACGCGTCGCGGCGCACGGTTTGGAAAGCTCTGACCTACAGAATACAATAAAAACGGCGAAGAAAAATAAACGTGACAGTAGAAAAATAAAACACAGACACAGAGGGGTTTTTTTTAAAAAAAGCAACAACCAGGAAACGACTGAAAATAAAATGCCGAATTCAGTTGCCGCGTATGAGAAGAAAACTACAACTAATCCAGATCACGGCTGCTGGACTGGGGAATGGGAGTGGCCGCTGGGACCATATAACACCGGTCCCCAAAGTTCTTCACAGGCTTCCGCTAAGTTTCCGAGCACAATTCAAAGTGTTGGTGCTGACCTTGAAAGCCCTAAATGGCCTCAAAGGCCCAGTATACCTGAAGGAGCGTCTCCACACCCATTGTTCAGCCCGGACACCTGGGTCCATCTCCCGAAGGCCTTCTGGCGGTTCCCTCCCTGCGAGAAGTGAGGTTACAGGGAGCCACGCAGAGGGCCTTCTCGATGGTGGCGCCCATTCTGTGAGGACGAAATGTCTGAATGGTGGGGAGGAACTGAAAAGGCCACGTGAAGCTCCTTAGAGGAGAGGGGGCTCCTTAGAGGAGAGGGGGGTCTATGACTATAATAATAAATAAATTAAATAATAATCAGCATTCCCTGGTGCATACAAGAAAAGGCAGGAAGGAAACCTCTACTTAAAATAGGCATTCCCTCCTGGGAGTGCCTAATAATAATAATATTTTATTGTTTATACCCTGTCCATCTACCTGGGTTGCCCCAGCCACTCTGGGCGGCTCCCAAAATATATATTAAAAAGCACAATAAAACAGCAACCATTAAAAACTTGCCTGAACAGGGCTGCCTTCAGATGTCTTCTAAAAACCAAATAGTTGTTTATCTTGTTTGTGAGTAACTATGCAGCCTTTAGAAGACATCTGAAGGGAGTCCTGCATAGGGAAGCTTTTTAAAGCTTTTATTATGTTTCTATGTGTGTTGGAAGCTGCCCAGAGTGGCTGGGGAAATGCAGTCAGATGGGTGGGTTATAATAATAATAATAATGATAATGATATCTGTTTAACATCTGACGGAAGGGCGTTCCACAGTGTGGGTGCCACTACTGAGAAGGCCTTCTTGCCTGGTTCCCTGTAGCTTCACATCTCGTAGGAAAATAGCTCCACTTCTCCGATGAAAATAGGGACGTCCTATTCCATCCCCTCCAACGTTTCTACCGTGAAAATATTCCATCCCCTCCAACGTATCTCCCCTGAAAATAGGGACGTCCTATTCCATCCCCTCCAACGTTTCTCCCTTGAAAATAGAGACGTCCTATTCCATCCCCTGGGACGCAGGTGGCGCTGTGGGTTAAAAGCCTCAGCGCCTAGGACTTGCCGATCGAAAGGTTGGCGGTTCGAATCCCTGCGGCGGGGTGCGCTCCCGCTGCTCGGTCCCAGCGCCTGCCAACCTAGCAGTTCGAAAGCACCTCCGGGTGCAAGTAGGTAAATAGGGACCGCTTACCAGCGGGAAGGTAAACGGCGTTTCCGTGTGCGGCTCTGGCTCGCCAGAGCAGCGATGTCACGCTGGCCACGTGACCCGGAAGTGTCTCCGGACAGCGCTGGCCCCTGGCCTCTTAAGTGAGATGGGCGCACAACCCCAGAGTCTGTCAAGACTGGCCCGTACGGGCAGGGGTACCTTTACCTTTACCTTTACCTATTCCATCCCCTCCAACGTTTCTCCCCTGAAAATAGGGACGTCCTCTTCCATCCCCTCCAACGTTTCTCCCCTGAAAATAGGGACGTCCTCTTCCATCCCCTCCAACGTTTCTCCCCTGAAAATAGGGACGTCCTATTCCATCCCCTCCAATGTTTCTCCCCTGAAAATAGGGACGTCCTATTCCATCCCCTCCAACGTTTCTCCCCTGAAAATAGGGACGTCCTATTCCACCCCCTCCAACGTTTCTCTGACAAAAGTAGGGATGCCCTAAGGAAAAGAGGGAGCTTCCGGGATCAGATCAGAAACCAGTATGGCTTCTGTAAATCTGGGACTGTCCCTGGAAAATATAGACACTTGGGAGGGTCTGATCTCATGGTTGTGAGTTCGAGTCCTATGTTGGGCAATTGACCCGGGGGTTCCTTAGAATTCTACAATCCCTGGTCAAAGAAGCAACTATCTTTGATAGATTGAAGAACGTCCTATTTAATAGAGGTATCCTCTCCTGCGTAGGTGTCCTGGGTGCCTGAGCATCCACAAAACTCCCCATGAACGGCCTCGGTTCAGTATATCTGAAGGAGCATCTCCACCCCCATCATTCAGCCCGGACACCGGGGTCCCTCTCCTGAGGGCCTTGTGGCGGTTCCCTCCCTGCGAGAAGCCAGGTTACAGGAAATCAGGCAGAGGGCCTTCTTGGTTGTGGCTCCCGCCCTGTGGAGCGCCCTCCCAGCCGATGTCAAAGAGAACAACTACTACAGTGGTACCTCGGGTTACATACGCTTCAGGTTACAGACTCTGCTAACCCAGAAATAATACCTCGGGTTAAGAACTTTGCTTCAGGATGAGAACAGAAATTGCACGGCAGCAGCAGGAGGCCCCATTAGCTAAAGTGGTGCCTCAGGTTAAGAACAGTTTCAGGTTAAGAACGGACCTCCAGAACGAATTAAGTATGTAACCAGACGTACCACTGTACCTGACTTTTAGAAGACATCTGAAGGCAGCCCTGTTTAGGGAAGCTTTTAATGTCTGATGCATTACTGTATTTTAATATTTTGTTGGAAGCCGCCCAGAGTGGCTGGGGAAGCCCAGCCAGATGGGCGGGGTATAAATAATAAATGATGATGATGATGATGAAGGGGCCGGGCACCCACCAATTTCGGCGCCAGGGCATGGCACCCACGGGGCCAAGGTGGCTCTCTTGTGCGCGGAGAATGACTTTTCTTTGATGGATTTTTGATGGGCGGCGGGCCCAAAAGTTGTTGAGTTTTAGGGGGAGAGATCTCACAAAGCGTTGCTGAGCTTTTTGGGGGAGATCGCTTGGGGGGGAGGAAACTCCCACGGGTGCAAACTCGTGAGAAACTCCCCAGCCGCAGTCTGCAGCCTTGCGCCCTAGCCTGCGCCAAGAGAGACGCGCCGGCATCGCGTCCCAGCCTGGGTTCTTTGCGCTCCACCCTCTGCGCGCTCCTCCCTCCGACGGCACCCAGGGGTGGAGACTCGCCGGGTAGGAGGGTCAAACCGTCGCAGCCTCAATTGCCCTCGCCCCTGGCGCGTGCACGAGCGCGAGTGCGCGCGCCGCCCAGCCTGGGCGGGGACGGTCGCCGGCGTCCCTCCCCTCCTGCCGTCTCTCCACGTTGCGCCAGGGGCGAGGCGGAGCAGCGGCGGCGGCAGCGCGCAGCCTGTCCATCCGAGGAGGAGGCGAGGAGCCGCCTGGACGGCTTTTTTGGGGAGAGAGGAAGGCGGTGCCATCATGTCGGGCTTGGATTACCTGGCCGCCGAGTGCCTCGTTTCCATCTCCACCGGAGCCCTGTTACACCCGGCCGCCGGAGCCAAGGAGGAGCGCGGGGCGCGCCCCATCGTCGCGGCCCCGCCGGAGGCGGCGGGGGAAGCCCTGGGAGGAACCCCCGACGGCGCAGCCAACCTCTCCGGCGCGGCCAAAAGGCACCGATGCCCGTTCCAGGGCTGCGCAAAAATCTACGGCAAATCTTCCCATCTGAAGGCGCATCTCCGGACGCACACGGGTAAGGGCCGCCCCCACCGAGCCCGGGGCCAGTCTCTCTCACCCCCCCACCTCCATCTTACACCCCAGGGGGCCTTTGCTCCCCTCTTCATAACATATCCCCAAATGTGGATAGGCATGCAAACGCGCTCCATGTGATGGATTATGCGGGTTTCCTGGGGGCCCCCAATATTTCGTTCAAGGTGGCACCCCCGGAACCCCGAGGCCACCCTCCCCCCCCCCGGCCGGTTGCCGCCTCGCTTTCCCTCCCCCGCCCCACCCCCGTGGCCTCCACCCACGTGGGGAGACCGCGCCTCGCTCGCTGGCTCTGGGCGGCGTCGACGCACGCATTTCCTGGATTTGGGCTCGGGTGATTACGCAGCCCACCCACGTCGCGATAGAGACCTCTGCGCCGGTCTCTCTTGCCCGCCCTTACAAGGTGCCGCCCGGGCGCGCCTCCGCCGCCTTACCTCCCCCCCACCCACGCCCCCGCGCGTGGGCTGAGCGATCCCGGCCCCACGTGCTCCGAAAGCGAAAGCGCGCACGAAGAGCGCAGAGGGTGGGGTGCGGAGACTCTCCAGTGTGAGCGGCTTGGGTTTATATCTGTCTCGTATCCTATCGATATGTCTCTTGAGGACCAAAATCCCAGGTTCGGTCGAGCCTCCGGGGCCAGGCGCAGTCTACCTCGGCCGCCGGAGATCAAACAAACAAGCGTGTTTGTTTGTTTGACTGATCCAAGTAGGGCTTTCGTTTGCCAAAGACAGGAGGAGGCGCCGGGTTATGCTTTACGTCCCTGCCCAGGGGTGTAAGTGGGTGGGGTGGGGGGGCTAATCAATTCTGCTTCTCCCCCCTCCACCCACCCGACCAAAAGCCTGCCCCGCCCTAGCAAAAATCCTGGCTACGCCCATGTCCCTGCTCCCTAATTTGAAGAAAAACCTTATGGAAATCTTTTCCCGGCTTCAAATCTCGCCCACTTCTTGTTTGGCAAATGTCTTGCCATGTGGGGCAGTGGGTGTGGCTGGCCTAGGGTGGCCTGATTTGGGAGGGGGTGGGTGGGTGGGCGGGACCTGCTGTGTGGAAATTTCAATTTGGGGAGGGGTTTGGCTGTGGCTTGGTTTCTTGGCTTTCCACCCAGACCTGCTGGGCAAACACCACCATTTACACACACCCCCCCCACCAAAAAAAAAAAAAAAACACATTCAGAAAGTAAACACCTTAAGAGAGTGGGTGGGAAGGTTGTGTCGAAGTGCGATGGGCACGAAGCGGGCAAAGATCACTTTTGCCAGCCCTGGAATTTGACTCTCTGGGAGACCGGTTACCAACCGAAAACCTGGCCTTTTACAGGAATTTGCAGGCGGGCGAGAAGGAAAATGGCACTGTGTCCAATTCCGATTTTGTATTAAAAGGGGCGGAACTGCTCGCTGCTAGAAAAGTACAGTGGTACCTCAGGTTACATACGCTTCAAGTTACAGACTCCGCTAACCCAGAAATAGTGCTTCAGGTTAAGAACTTTGCTTCAGGATGAGAACAGAAATCGGGCTCCGGTGGCAGCAGGAGTCCCCATTAGCTAAAGTGATGCTTCAGCTTAAGAACAGACCTCCAGAACGAATTAAGTACTTAACCTGAGGTACCACTGTATGTGACTTCCCTGGTTTGGATTGTGGACATTTACACTATGCCAGGAATGTGCTGAGTTAAAAAACTCAGATACAGTGGTACCTCGGGTTAAGTACTAAATTCGTTCCGGAGGTCCGTTCTGAACCTGAAACTGTTCTTAACCTGAAGCACCACTTTAGCTAATGGGGCCTTCTGCCGCTGCTGTGCTGCTGGAGCACGATTTCTGTTCTCATCCTGAAGCAAAGTTCTTAACCCGAGGTACTATTTCTGGGTTAGCGGAGGAGTCTAACCTGAAGCATATGTAACCAGAAGCGTCTGTAACCCGAGGTACCACTGTATAGTAGCTAATTGCCAAATGGAATCTTAAACCAAGGTTACTGTCACCACAACAGAATGTCGGGGTCTTTGTTTTGGCCGTGTGACTTATTAGTATAATAATCGTTATTCATTTCTATACCACTTTATATTAACAAAGAACAAATCTCAAAGCGGTTTACAACGCATTAAAACGCCAAACGAAACCTGGAATAAATAAAAAAACTGCAAGCTTCACAGAGACTATTTTCCCCCAAAATTTTTTTTTATTGATTTTCACAACATTATAAACAAACAAACAAACACATAAGACAAACAAACATAAATCATAGCCTTATTGAAAATTACACTTATTAACATTGTTAAGTGACTTCCTCGCTTCCCCTTGGTTGAATTTCATTGCGTATCCTTTTAACGGTTTTCCAAATCACGGAGACTTATTTCGGATCCTTCTCTATAAGTGAAATTTCGCTTTCCCCATGTTTATGGACCTGCTTAATTTAGAGAGCTGCCCCGCAACAGAAGGTCTCTAGGAAGGCAGTGTGGTGTATTGGTTACAGCATCGGGCTAGGACCTGGGAGATGAGGGTTCGAATCCCCGCTGCGTCCGGAAACTCACTGGGTGACCTCGGACCCTGGGCCGAGAGAACAAGGGCCAGGAAACCCATTTTTTTCTGCCTGGGGCCACATCCCCCAGTTGACAACATTCTGAGGGCCGTACGGCTGTGGGGAAGGGGTGTGTGTGGAGATACTGCAACAAATACAAGTTTGCCTGTGGAAAAAAGGCTACACAAAGAGCCGGGGGTTTCATTACATGAGCAAACACAAGCTCACTTTCCCCTCTGATCAAGAAAGAGGCTTTATTACAGACTGCCCCCCCACCAAAATGATATTCAGAAGCTCAAAAGGCAACCTTCTCTTCACCATAACCAAAATGAAAAGTAGCAAGGACTTTTGCACACAAAAAACCACAACCACAGCCCGCTCCTGAATTCTGAAGTTCTCGTTTTCCAGATAGACTGCTCCTGCTCAGGAAGCCCGATAGGTGAAGATGAACCGCCATCACAGAATCTCAGATTTCCCCTCCCTGTCGCCTTGGCGGAATGTAACCTGGTGTTTGTTTATTTCTCCGAAGAACTCTCTGCTTCAGGCGCCGAATCGGTTTAGTGTCCTGATACACAAATCCAATTCTTTTTTTTTCTTCCAAAAATTTTATTAGTTTTCACAATATTATAAACAAATATACAAACACACAAAAATCATAGCCTTATTGAAAATTACTTTGTTAAGTGACTTCCTCGCTTCCCTTTGGTTGAATTTCATTGCATGTCCTTTTAACGGTTTTCCAAATCCCAATTTTTATGAAATTTACTGTATTTTTCGCTCTATAAGACGTACCCAGTTTTTGGAGGAGGAGAACAAGGAAAAAAATATTCTGAATCCCAGAAGCCAGAACAGCAAGAGGGATCGCTGCACAGTGAAAGCAGCGATCTGTCTTGCTGTTCTGGCTTCTGGGATAGCTGCGCAGCCTGCATTTGCTCCATAAGACACACATGCATTTCCCCTTACTTTTTAGGAGGGGAAAAGTGAGTCTTATAGAGCAAAAAATATGGTAACTTAAACATTAACATCCTTAGATCTTTACCTTACAGAATTAAACATATAAATTCATCACTTAACATAAATAAAACCCTAAGCCCATTAAGAATCTGCAAGCTATTTTCAGTTAGTTTAACTGAACAAATTTAACTAAATAGTCATTAAATTTATTCCATTCTTCCTGATACTCCTCCTCCTCCTGGTCGCGGACTCTTCCGGTTAGGTCGGCTAGCTCCGAAAAATCCATCATCTTCATCTGCCATTCTTCTATTGTTGGTAATTCTTGGGTTTTCCACTTTTTAGCTAACAAAATACGAGCAGCGGTTGTGGCATACAAAAATAATTTAACAAATCCAATTCTTGGCACATATACGCAGAGAGAGGGAGAGCTCTCAACGAGTTTGGAACAGATAGTTCCTTCGATGGAGAGCTGTTAGCGGTGGCTTCACGGTGTGTTTATAAGTCCCCGTCTTGAAGCCAGCCTCGAGAAAAACAAAGCGTCAGGGCTGCATCTGGGTAAACAGACACTCCAAAAGGAGAGAGAAGAGAGAGGGGAAAAAACAAAACCCCACGGTATGCAGACTTTTGCTTGCGCAATCCTGAAATCTGCCTGGCTGGCTTAGCTTTCCTCCCACGAGGAGATTAAGGGCAGCGAACTCCCATGGGCATGAGCTAGGTTGCAAAGACATCTGCTGCGGCACGCTCCTTTGGCAGAGCCGAGCCCAGTTAACCTAAGTCAAGGTTCTAGTCCCAAATAAGGACAGGTTTACAGTGGTGCCTTGGTTCTCAAACTTAATCCGTTCCAAAACCAAAGCGTTCCAAAACCAAGGCACGCTTTCCCCATAGAAAGTAATGCCAAACGGATTAATCCATTCCAGACTTTGAAAAGCAACCCCTAAAACAGCAGTTGGACACAAATTTTACTACCTAACGAGACCGTTGATCCATAAAATGAAAGCAGTAATCAATGTACCGTACTATAAAATAAATAAGACAGTATTGTAGATGGTAAAAATTGAAATGGATTTTTTCCCCTTACCTGCACTGATGATGGTCATGGTTTGGATTTTATCCATTTCCTCAGCCACAACGATCAATCCATCAGTAGCTGAACTGGGTTCTACACAGTCACGAAAGCAAATTAACCGAAAAGACCTCAAAAACAAAAAATGCAAAATAAATAGCAAAAACAAAAGCGCCAAACTTAATCTGTTCCGGAAATCTACTGAGCCGAGGCTGTTTAGGGTTTGAAAGGTCAGCCCCAACACTTTGAATTGTGCTCGGAAACGTACTGGGAGCCAGTGTAGGTCTTTCAGGACCAGTGTTAATATGGTCTTGGCGGCCGCTCCCAGTCCCCAGTCTGGCTGCCGCATTCCGGATTAGTTGCAGTTTCCGGGTCACCTTCAAAGGCAGCCCCACATAGAGCGCATGGCAGTAGTCCAAGCGGGAGATAACCAGAGCATGTACCACTCTGGTGAGACAGTCTGCGGGCAAGGAGGGTCTCATCCTGGGTACCAGATGGAGCTGGTAAACAGCTGCCCTGGATACAGACCCGCACCTCCATGGACAGCTGGGAGTCCAAAATGACCCCCAGGCTGTGCACCTGGTCCTTCGGGGGCACAGTCACCCCATTCAGGACCAGGGAGTCCCCCACACTCACCCGCCCCCTGTCCCCCAAAAGCAGTCCTTCTGTCTTGTCAGGATTCAACCTCAATCTGTTAGCCGCCACCCACCCTCCATGAGTCAAAATTTATGTCTGTATGTTTAGTTTGTATGTTTGTTTTCTTTTCTTTTTTGTAATCTTAAATTGAGAGGTGTATGTTGTTGTTGTTTAGTCGTTTAGTCATGTCTGCCTCTTCGTGACCCCCTGGACCCGAGCACGCCAGGCCCTCCTGTCTTCCACTGTCTCCCGCAGTTTGGTCAAACTCATGTTGGCTGCTTTGAGAACACTGTCCCACCATCTCGTCCTCCGTCGTCCCCTTCTCCTTGCGCCCTCCATCTTTCCCAGCATCAGGGTCTTTTCCAGGGAGTCTTCTCTTCTCCTGAGGAGGCCAAAGTCTTGGAGCCTCAGCTTCCGGATCTGTCCTTCCAGTGAGCACTCAGGGCTGATTTCCTTCAGAATGGAGAGGTTGGATCTTCTTGCAGTCCATGGGACTCTCAAGAGTCTCCTCCAGCACCAGAATTCAAAAGCATCCATTCTTCGGCGACCAGCCTTCTTTATGGTCCAGCTCTCACTTCCATACATCACTACTGGGAAAACCAGAGCTTGAACTATACCGACCTTTGACTGTATGTACAGTGGTACCGCAGGTTAAGTACTTAATTCGTTCCGGAGGTCTGTTCTTAACCTGAAACTGTTCTTAACCTAAAGCACCACTTTAGCTAATGGGGCCTCCTGCTGCTGCCGCGCCACCGGAGCACAATTTCTGTTCTCATCCTGAAGCAAAGATCCTAACCCGAGGTTCTATTTCTGGGTTAGCGGACTCTGTAACCTGAAGCGTATGTAACCCAAGGTATCACTGTATGTATGTATTTATGTATCTATGTATGAGGTGTATGTATCTATGTAGAATAGGTTTGTTTCATGTTCTGGTTTGTGTTGCAATACTTGCAAACACAAACCAGAACATGAAACAAACTTATTCTACAATATGCAATAATTTATCAATAAAGGTTTTAAATATATAAATAAGGAATAAATCGTATCCACCCTGTTACTCCAGCTTATTGTGAATGATAACACGATTCACGCTTTTTTCTTTTCTCTCTGCTTTGCAGGCGAGCGCCCATTTCCTTGCAGTTGGCCCTCTTGCCAGAAGCGATTCGCCCGTTCCGATGAGCTGGCCCGCCACCTGCGCACCCACACCGGCGAGAAGCGCTTCGCCTGCCCGCTCTGCGAGAAGCGCTTCATGCGCAGTGACCACCTGACCAAGCATGCCCGGCGCCACCCGGCTTTCCGCCCGGACATGGTCCGGAGACCCGAGTGCCACAGCACCTCTCCCAGTGACTCTGCCGCAAGCAGCCTGGCCGGGAGCCCCGCCCACGACAGCTCCGCCCCCTGAAACGGCCCCGCTACCCACAATGCTTTGCTGGCCCGCCAGGGACCCTCCGTTGGGCGAAGGGGGCCTGTTCCCGGTTCCCAATTTGGGAGCCTCCAGGGAGCGAGGGTCGCCGCTGGCGATCGGAGGAACCGTTCCAGGCGACTTGCTTCGGTCCATTCGATCGCAACTGTCCACCTTCCCCTGCCCCACGCCTGCCGGGGTTTTTCTGGCATCTAGGGTCCCCTCGCAGCCCCTTTGCCTCAGTTTCCCAACGCAAAGGGACGGTCTGGTTTGGGTGTCTCAAATTGTCCCACCCTGCCGTTCCCTATCACTTTCCAGAAAAGTCTGGATTCTCGGCCCCCTTCCCTGGCTCCCCAATACTCAGGAAAGGATGGGGAAATTAGTCTAGAATGCGCCAAACCTTTCTTCGGCCAGACGGATGGTTTTAGGAAGCTCATTTATATGGTACAATGGGACAGAGATGTCCGCAATTGCACATCACCCAGATCTCGTAACCGAAGGTAGAGTGCCTCTTGCTGGGGAGGAACGATTGCGGTGAACAGATGACTCCAGGATGCTCGGTAAACAGGGTACGGTATAGTCTGAGCTAATCCGGCGTCATTTGTTCCCGGAACCCGGTCACCAGAGGTATATTCCCCCCTAAATAATCTGTTCCTTGCTGTCACGGCTGCCCGCAATTAATCGGAACCCAGCCTTAAAAGGGAAAACAAATACCGTATTTTTCGCTCTCTAAGACGCACCAGACCACAAGACGCACCTAGTTTTTGGAGGAGGAAAACAAGAAAAAAAAATATTCTGAATCTCAGACGCCAGAATAGCAAGAGGGATCGCTAGCAGCAATCCCTCTTGCTGTTCTGGCTTCTGGGATAGCTGCGCAGCCTGCATTCGCTCCATAAGAAGCACACACAGGAGGGAAAAAGTGAGTCTTAGAGAGCAAAAAATACGGTACGTTTGTGTGTGCTGCACAGAGGATCGATTGCTCCGTCCTTCGCTCGCTCGCCAGCCAAAACCTGCTCACCTTGCTTCTCCAAAAACCAGGTGGGGTTTGGCTCGCAGCTCCCACCAGCCCAACCGAAAGCCAGCATGACTGGTGGTTAGCGGTGATGGGGAGATGAATGCCTCTGTTTGGAAAAAGCGCTCGCTTCCTGAGAGTTGAGGAACACCTCTTCCTGGAACAGGGATTGGGAAGCCTGTATGCTTCTCGTGCTGGACACCAGCGGCCAGCATGGCCAATGGGCGGGGGTCATGACCATTGGTGTCCAATAGCATCCACAAAACCCCAGTTTGGGAAACCGCTCTCATCGTCGTCTGCGTCAGAGGCCTGTTTGATTTGCATACCTGTCAATCCTATTCCGTGGGACTTAGCTGAGCATCGCTAGTGGGTAACCTATCCCTAAAATTTGTAAATAATTTCCCCCCTCCCTCCGAACCGGGTCCAAATTTTAATATCTGTACATAGAAAATGGAGGACCTGTTTTTATGGGTGTGGCTGTTCTTGTTATTTTTATATCTATATATATAAACAGTGTAATTTATTTTATTTTTAAATGTAGAATCTGCATCGGTCTGGGGGGGATGTTGATGGAGTGGGGAGAAAGCTTAAGGATTTTATCGTCCTCGTTCTCCCTTTGCATACCTGCCTTACAGCCAAGCAGCGGAGCTGGGAATCGCTTTGCCCACATTCATGTGGACTAGGAACTCGCTTCGGTTTCCGGGGAAGCGGCGCTGTTCGGTGGGCAGCTCTGAGCTAGGTAGACCGCGGAGCCGGCAAGAAGCAGAAGTCTGTGTCGCCCAGGATTTGGGTCCCTGGCTGTTTTTGGACTACAAATCCCATCATGCTTGGTTAGCAGGACCAGGGATGATGGGTTTTGTAGTCCCCAAAAAACCCAACAACACCAGAGCCTGGGCAAGTTTTTGCGAGGGATGTTGGGCACGTTTCAAAGCACTTCCCCCCCACCCCCTTCTTCCTCCCCAGCCGAGATGTATTTCAGGGTGTGGATAAAGAGAAATAGATATACGTGTGTGTTTTTAACGTGAGTTTTGGTGCCTTGGTGCTTCCAGAGGGCCGGATCGCGGCCCTTGAAGGCACCTCTTCCTTCTTCCTTGGTTAAATGCATTTGTGAGGCTTGCTCGCAGGGTGCAGGTACCCCCTCAGCGCAGGAGGGCGGGGTTTTTTTGTTTTTTTGTTTATTTGCCAAGCTGGCAATAGCCATATCTGCGATTGCTCGGTCTACGGGTTGGTGCCGGCCGGGTGTTGGCGCCTGTGTGGCGTCGCTGGCTGCCTTGGTTGCGAAGTGGCCTTGCTCCCTCCCTTGGAAAACGCCGTAGAGTCGGAGGAGCGAGTCAGGGCGAGCGGCCGCTTTTCCCGCTTCCTCTTGCTTTTCGAGGCTCCCGTTTTCTCCACCCGTCGGATCCGGACTTCCGTCCAGGGTCCTTTGGGAAACTGGAGAAGGGGCGTGCGCTCGCACTTTGGGGAGAAAAGCGATCTCTCTGCAGGTGGGTGATGGGGCAGAGAGTTTGCAAGTCGGTGGAGCGACGTTCAAACGCTTTGTGCAAAACCCCAAGCGCAATCCGGACTTTGCGCAAAACCCCGAGCGGAATCCGTGCCGCCATAAAGCTAGGCCAAGCTCACGGAGCCTTTGAGCCTGAAAAATGCTGAGGAACTACCGTTGCCATCATCCCTGGCAGCAGAGGCTGATGGGATTTGTAGTTCCACAACACCTGGCGCACCAATGGTTCCTCGCCTCCAAACTAGATAAACCTCAATGCTTCAGGTCTAGCGATTTAGGCCCTTCCGGGATACACTGCCCGGCCTCCATGAGGCCCTGGATTCGAACTCAAGACCTGAAGATGCAGGCTGGGAAGCGCAAGACATTTTGGGAAGCACACCAGCTGACCAACAGCTGGAAGCTTTGCCTGGGATAATCTTCCTCCTGACCCCCATCTTAAAATTTCCTGAGTTCTCAGGGACTAATAAGGGAACCGAAATTCCCGTGCCCCCCCCCAAAAAAAATTCCTGTTATCTGGGGAAATTATATATTTATGATCTCCCTTCCCTCCTCCCTTTGTAATTAAGCAAGAGATATTTTTTAAACGAAAGCAAGTAGATTTATTTATTTTTGGTTAAAAAGAATAGTGTGCAAATTAACGGGAAGCTGCGCGTCGGTTGAGTGTTCAGGGTTGGTTTGGTCTGTTTGCAATGCGGATTAGAATCGCAGTGCAGGTTTTAAGGGGGGGAAATGTTGGTTTTGGTCGGAGGCGCGACGTATTTTTTCCATTACAGCCGAGAAATCAGCACCCACCTGGCGATTTCCACGCGCTGACAGGAGGCTGACTGCGTCCAAAGTCCTAATCCATCCATCTACCGCATTTTTCGCTCTATAAGACCACAAGACGCACATACAGTGGTGCCCCGCAAGACGAACGCCTCGCAAGACGCTAGACGAAAGGGTTTTCCGTTTTGGAGGCGCTTCGCAAAACGAATTTCCCTATGGGCTTGCTTCGCAAGACGAAAATGTCTTGCCAGTTCCTGCGGGGTTTTTTCCCTCCCCCCCCCTTTCCTAAGCCCTAAGCCGCTTATCAGCTGATCCGCTAAAAGCCGCTAAAAGCGCTAATCCGCTAAGCTGTCAATGGGCTTGCTTCGCAAGACGAAAAAACCGCTATACAAAGAGCCTCACAGAACGGATTAATTTCGTCTTGCGAGGCACCACTGTAGTTTTTGGAGGAGGAAAACAAGAAAAAGAATATTCTGAATCCCAGAAGCCAGAACAGCAAGAGGGATCGCTGCGCAGTGAAAGCAGCAATCCCTCTTGCTGTTCTGGCTTCTGGGATAGCTGCGCAGCCTGCATTCGCTCCATAAGACGCGCACACATTTCCCCTTTTTAGGAGGGAAAAAGTGAGTCTTATGGAGCAAAAAATACGGTATGTTTATTATGAGAAACAGCGAACACAAATGCCTTCATCACATTTTCTTTCTAAGGATCTTCTTTGCGTTCTTGTCAGTCAACCCTGCAGATCTTTAAAGGGTTTTGTGGACATTTCCGTCGGCTCGGAAAACAGGAGATGGTGAAAGCTAAAACTATTTAATTAAAACTTTTTAGTTTATTATAAGACAAACAACAAAGCAACAACCCCAAAACCTGAGGTTGCATTCCTTAAAGCCTCTTATTACCCGGGAGCAAACCCCATTAAATGAAATAGGATTTCTCCCCCTGCGTAGCTGTGGCTATGTTTGCACTAGTAACATTGAACTGGCCGGTGTTTTTAAAAGTAGGGTTTATGTGACCCCAGGCTGCTTCTGAGAAAACTTGGGGAGTTCTTCGACTGCCCTAAATCTTGAGATATCTTCCCCCTCTGAGACCCACACAAAGTCCCATGGCTGTCGTTTTTCTCCCTTGAAAAGCACAAGGTGCCGAAGGTGGAATTTGGGGAGAATGCCAATCTTTCAAAGTTCCCTTCTTGTCACTTTTTCGAGGCTTGGATAATCCAGCTGGGTCTTTTCTCAAGATCCGTTTTAAATGGAAGAGTTGGGTGTGCATGCACTTTTAATTTCTTTCTTGGCAGGCAGGGGAGAGGCATGGCCAGAGGATCTGGCCACCCGCTCAGCAGCCGAAAATTTGCCAAAACAGCTGGCAAACCCTGCCGTATGACTTGTGCAAATGGTGGATTACGCAATGTATTTATTTGACAACGTGTTCCCTTCTCCTGGTCTGAAAAACCCGTGCATCGTGGTGGAGATGGGGGTGAAGGATTTGAGATATTGTCAATATCCCACGCACCCTTTTCCCCTGTTGTTTTTAAAGAAGCACTGAAGCTCGTATGTGTGTGTGTGTGTGTGTGTTTTGGGTGTGCCGCTTGAAAAATAAAAACGACAAACTGCTTTACTCGTGTGTCTTGTGTGCTGTTTGTGAAATTGATTTCCTGCATGCTATCGTAAATGCCTTGCCGTGTCTTAAGAAGGGCTTCCTCGCTGGTCCATGTGTTTGGGACGGCAGCTTTGTTTTTAAGGACATTTTCTCTCGCTGGATCGGGAGAGTTGGAGGGCTCCCAAAGAACATCCAAACCAACCCCCTTTCGTGCGGGAATCGCAACAGTTCACCGCAAGACTGATCTGGGGTGGGAAAAGGGACTCTCTTTGTTTTATATGGATTACTGTTTTTATAAGCTATCTGCCAAGTTATTTAGGAAGAGGATTGAAGAAGACATGTTGCGCATAACACCCCCCTCCCCAAGTGTAAGGACCCCTGACCATTAGGTCCAGTCGTGGCCGACTGGGGCTGCGGCGCTCATCTCTCTTTACTGGCCGAGGGAGCCGGCGTGCAGCTTCTGGGTCATCTGGCCAGCATGACTAAGCCACTTCTGGCGAACCGGAGCAGTGTACGGAAACGCCGTTTACCTTCCCGCCAGAGCGGTACCTATTTATCTACTTGCACTTTGAGGTGCTTTCAAACTGCTAGGTTGGCAGGAGCAGGGACCGAGCAACGGGAGCTCACCCCGTCATTGCGGGGATTCGAACCGCCGACCTTCTGATTGGCAAGTCCTAGGCTCTGTGGTTTAACCCACAGCACCACCCGTGTCTCTCCCCCCCCCCCAAGTGTAGAAAATGCCAAAGGATGTCTCTGCTTTGTTGATACTTGATCTCTTCATCCTCATCTTCTTTGGCGATCCCTCGTAGCCGAATAAGATTGTCTTCCATAAACACGGTTTTATAAATGAGTCTGTAAGTAACTGGAGACCAATTCTGGATCAACACATCCTTCCACAATGGGGACATAGGTTTCCACGCAGGAGTTGATCACAGTGTGGATTTGCCAAGTGTGCCTTCCTCTTAGCACGTTTCTCCCTCGTGTCCTGAGTTGGAGTGTCTTCAAAGCCCAGGACACCTTTGGGAAAGGCTGTTCTCCAACTGGAGCACTCGTGGACCAGTGTTTCCCAATTGTTGGTGTTGATACTACATTTTTTTAGATTTGCCTTGAGAGAGTCTTTGAACCTCTTTTGGTTACCACCAGCATCACGCTTTCCATTTTTAAGTTCCGAATAGTCGCTTTGGAAGACGATAATTGGGCATTCGCACAACATGACCAGCAAGCAGCAATCACAGTTAACTGACGTGTGGATTCATTTAATAATGGAAGAAACACAACCTTCTGTGAATGGGGTTGGAGATCTATAGAAATGACGGAATTAAATGTAAATAAGTAAAACCTTCGTTGAGGGAGAGACCAGCACTTTGCTCTGTAATAATGAGCCACTTTTAACATGCTCAGAGGCTCTCAGCGCAAGGGGACAGGCCCTGCCGTTGATCATACCCAACTTCCAACCCAACACTGCCAAGTTTTGACTGTATTTGCTTTAGTTTTGCTGCCAACACTTCTCCATGTTCCCTGCAGCAAGGCTCCTGTGCCTACTGTTCCAGTGAGAAAAATGCAATAGATGTCCCCCTATTGTGCATCTTTTTTTTGCGAGGTGAGAGAGGAGGAAAGACACTCAAGACAGGTCGTACTTTTGTAAAAATTTTAATAAAAAAAGTAAAAAAAAATGCAGTTTTAAGGGCAGAGGAGCCTTTTCTGGAAAAAAAAAAGTTGGCAGCCAGGTCACTTTTGCTCAGTTCCTTTTTTTCCCTTTCTCCCCGACTTCCTTCTTTAAATCCCCCTTTCCTCTTTCATACCCGTTCCCCTCTGGCCGTGATTTTACCCCATTTCCCTTATTCCAACTTTCTAACAGGCACCTTCTAAGCCACCTCATGTCCTGGAAAGACACTAAAGTGGGCGTTGAAGGACCCTTCTGGCAACGAGCATGCGCTTTGGAGCAGTCCTACATCCTCTCGGCCTTTTGCCCTTAGCTAACATGGCGCCTTTTCTAAGCTTTCCGAAGCCTCCACCCTTTATGCTTTAAGGAGCATGCGCAGTGGCTGCCCTCCGTCCCCGGAACCAGACGGCTTCAATCAAGATGGCGGCCCCCCGGGGCGCATGCGCGTCGTCGCCTCTCTCGCTCGAGCTCCTCCTATCTTGTCTTGCGAAGGGAAGGCGCGGTTTCCGGCCCGCGCGGCGCAGGCGCGTTGCGAAGCGGCGAAGCCCCCGGCCTTGCCCTCAGCCAAGATGGCGGCGGCCTGACAGAAGAAGAAGAAGAAGAAAGAGCCGGCGGCTGGCCTGGTCTCTTCGCCCCTCATGCCCCGCCGGGATGCTCCGCTCGAGCGGCTTCCTGCGAGGCGTCGACTGCCCCTTCGGCACCGCCTGCCACAGGCCCTACTGCCACTTCCGACACCCGCCCGGCCCGCCCCGCGCCCAGCAGGGCCAGGCCAGGAGAGGCGGCAGCAGCAGCAGCAGCAGCAGGAGGCCCTCCGCCTCGGCAGCGGGTGACGGCGCTCTGCCTATGCTCAGGGGCCAGGCCAGAGGGGGGAGAGGGGGGGAGGGAGGGGGGGAAGGGAGCCTTGCCCACCCGCCCTCAGGGGGGAGGGGAGGGCGCTCTGCGTATGCTCAGGAGCTCCTGCGCTCCTGTCTATCTATAGGTATATAGATATAGAGCGCTCTGCGTATGCTCAGGGGCCAGGGGAGGGGGAGGGGGGAAGGGAGGGGGGAAGGGAGCCTGGCCCACCCTCAGGGGGGAGGGGAAGGCACTCTGCATATGCTCAGGGGCCGGGCGAGGGGGGGAGGGGGAGGGGGAGGGCGAGGGGGAAGGGAGCCTGGCCCGCCCTCAGGGGGGAGGGGAAGGCACTCTGCATATGCTCAGGGGCCAGTCGAGGGGGAGGGGGGAAGGCGCTCTGCGTATGCTCAGGGGCCAGTTGAGGGGGGGAGGGGGAAGGGAGCCACGCCCGCCCTCAGGGGGGAGGGGAAGGCACTCTGCGTATGCTCAGGGGCCAGTCGAGGGGGAGGGGGGAAGGCGCTCTGCGTATGCTCAGGGGCCAGTTGAGGGGGGGAGGGGGAAGGGAGCCACGCCCGCCCTCAGGGGGGAGGGGAAGGCACTCTGCGTATGCTCAGGAGCTCCTGCGCGCCCGTCTATCTATAGGTATATAGATATAGAGCGCTCTGCGTATGCACAGGGGCCAGGGGAGGGGGAGGGGGGAAGGGAGCCTGGCCCGCCCTCAGGGGGGGAGGGGAAGGCACTCTGCGTATGCTCAGGGGCCAGTTGAGGGGGGGAGGGGGAAGGGAGCCACGCCCACCCTCAGGGGGGGGGAGGGGAAGGCACTCTGCGTATGCTCAGGAGCTCCTGCGCGCCCGTCTATCTATAGGTATATAGATATAGAGCGCTCTGCGTATGCTCAGGGGCCAGGGGAGGGGGAGGGAGGGGGGAAGGGAGCCTGGCCCGCCCTCAGGGGGGAGGGGAAGGCACTCTGCGTATGCTCAGGGGCCAGTCGAGGGGGAGGGGGAGGGAGGGGGGAAGGGAGCCTCGCCCGCCCTCAGGGGGGAGGCGCTCTGCGTATGCTCAGGGGCCGGGGGGGGGAAGGGAGCCTTGCCCACCCGCCCTCAGGGGGGAGGGGAAGGCACTCTGCGTATGCTCAGGAGCTCCTGCGCTCCCGTCTATCTATAGGTATATAGATATAGAGCGCTCTGCGTATTCTCAGGAGCTCATTATCTTTCTCTCTATCTGTTGTGCTCTGCGTATGCTCAGGGGCTATTGCACTCCTGTCTATCTATCTGTAATGAGGTATTATATCTATACCTCATTACTTTCTGTCTATCTGTTTACTGTGCTCTGTGTATGCTCAGGGGCCAGTCGAGGGGGAGGGAGGAAGGGCGCCACGCCCGCCCTCAGGGGGGACGGCACTCTGCGTATGCTCAGGGGCTCATGCGCTCCCATCTATCTATCACTAGGTATATCTATATATCATTATCTTCCTATCTATTGTGCTCTGTGTACGCCCAGGGGCTCTTGCGCTCCCATATATCTAGAGCACTCTGCGTATGCTCAGGGGCAGGGAGAGAAGGAGGGGAGGGGGGAAGGGAGCCACGCCCGCCCTCAGGAGGGAGGGGAAGGCGCTCTGCGTATGCTCAGGGGCCGGTCGAGAGGGAGGGAGGGGGGAAGGCAGCCACGCCCGCCCTCAGGGGGCAGGTGCTCTGCACATGCTCAGGGGCTCCTGCTCTCCCATATATCTATAGGTATATAGATACAGAGCACTCTGCGTATGCTCAGAGGCAGGGAGGGAGGGAGGGAAGAAGGGAGCCACACCCGCTCTCAGGAGGGAAGGCGCTCTGCCTATGCTCAGGGGCTCCTGCTCTCCCATATATCTATAGGTATATAGCTACAGAGCGCTCTGTGTACGCTCAGGAGCTCTTCCGCTCCCTATCTATCTATAATGAGGTATATATCTTTCTTTCTATCTGTCTATCTTTCTACTGTGCTCTTCATATGCTCAGGGGCCAGTCGAGAGGGAGGGAAGGGAGCCACGCCCGCCCTCAGGAGGAGAGCACTCTGCCTATGCTCAGGGGCTCCTGCGCTCCTGTTTACCTATCTATAATGAGGTATATATCTTTTGTGCTCTGGGTACGCTCAGGGGCTCTATATCTATATATCATTATCTTTCTATCTGTCTTTCTATTGTGCTCTGCGTATGCTCAGGGGCTCTGGCACTTGTATCTATGTATCTATCTATCTACAGTATAACTAGATACATCTATATATTATTATCTATATCAGTCTATCTCTCTGTCATACTCTGTGTAAGCTCAGCAGCTCTTCCACTCCCCTCTATGTATCTATCTAATCTATAACTAAATATATCGATACATCTACCTTTCTGTCTGTCTATTGTGCTGTCCATATGCTGAAAGGCACATCGGGAGGGAGGCGGGGGGAGAGGAAGACCCACCCTGCCCTCACAGAAGGGGAAGGCACTCTGCGTATTCTCAGGGACTCTTGTGCTCCTATCTATCTATCATCTACCTATCACTAGATATATCAATATTTCTCTATCTTTCTATCTATTGTGCTCTGCGTATGCTCAGGGGTTCTTTTGCTCCTGTCTGTCTATCTATCTGTTTATCCAGTGCTTTTTTCTTCTGGGGGTATGCAGGGGTACGCATACCCCTAAACATTTTGTGAATCTAAGTTTGGCCTCATTGAGGGGCAGTATTTCAAAACGAGTAGGAATATGAGAGTACAGTGGTGCCTCGCAAGACGAAATTAATCCGTTCCGCGATTCTCTTCGTCTAGCGTTTTTTTCGTCTTGCGAAGCAAGCCCATTGACAGCTTAGCGGATTAGCGCTATTAGCGGTTTAGCGGCTTTTAGCGGATCAGCTGATAAGCGGCTTAGCGGCTTAGGAAAAGGGGGGGAGGGAGGGAAAAAACCCCGCAGGAACTGGCAAGACATTTTCGTCTTGCGAAGCAAGCCCATAGGGAAATTCGTTTTGCGAAGCGCCTCCAAAACGGAAAACCCTTTCGTCTAGCGGGTTTTCCGTCTTGCGAGGCGTTCGTCTTGCGGGGAACCACTGTACCCCTAAACATTTTTTTAAAAGAAAGAAAAAACACTGGCCTTGGCAAATGAATAAGCTTAACGCTTTCAGATACTGAATCTCCCAATCTGAAAAAGCTTGGCGGGGGGCATTCGTGTTTTACCTGCACTGGGGTCTTGGGAGGCTCGTGGGAAAGTTAAACATCAGAGAACCTAACGCCCTGGAAAACTAAAAGAGGGCAGTGTCTCTTTAAAAGCCATGCGAGTTTGCAAAACTGGGACCTGCGACCAGTTTCCTCCACCCTCTGATATATCTCTGCTGCCACAGGAAGGCAGGGCAGTCATGACTGCCGACATCCTCGCCTTAAAATAAGAGTTGAAAACATGAACAAATACCTCCGTTCCTTGCTAACGCACGAGAGCCCAGGTAAATTTCTTTTTTTTATATATAAAAAAAGATTGATTCCTGCTATCCTTGGTGTTCTTTCTTTGGAGCGCCAGGTAAAAAAAGGTTGCTATTATTGGCCGCTCTCTGGAGGTGAGGCACGCAATCTTCCAGGCGTATAGCCTACAATGCTGCTGGTGAATTTTGCATGTCGGCTGTGTAACCCTTCACTCTCTGCTATTTACTTGTGAAGCATTCTTGAAATCCTTTGTTTTCATCTAAGCTTTCCTGTGCGCGCTCTCTCTCTATATATAGTAGTTGTTGTCGTTTAGTCGTATCCGCCTCTTCGTGACCCCCTGGACCAGAGCACGCCAGGCCCTTCTGTCTTCCACTGCCTCCCACAGTTTGGTCAAACTCATGCTGGTAGCTTCCAGAACACTGTCCCACCATCTCATCCTCTGTCGTCCCGTTCTCCTTGCGCCCTCCATCTTTCCCAGCATCAGGGTCTTTTCCAGGGAGTCTTCTCTTCTCCTGAGGTGGCCAAAGTCTTGGAGCCTCAGCTTCAGGATCTGTCCTTCCAGTGAGCACTCAGGGCTGATTTCCTTCAGAATGGAGAGGTTGGATCTTCTTGCAGTCCATGGGACTCTCAAGAGTCTCCTCCAGCACCAGAATTCAAAAGCATCCATTTTTTGGCGATCAGCCTTCTTTATGGTCCAGCGCATTGGGTCAAATACATGCCCACAGAGAGGGTTTTAAACTGCTGGGGGTAGGCTGCATTTGATAATTAATCCAGTGTTGACTTAAATCTCCTGGAGGTGTGTTTTTATTTAAAGTACTGAATGTTTAATGTTCCCTACTCTTAACGGCTGGATTAAGTAGCAATTGCATTGTGAAGTGCAATTTTTCACTCTTGTTGGGGTCAACTTGTACCCTTGATACCTGGAAAAGAGTATTCTTATCACCACCACCCCCCGGTTCATTTTACCTGGGTCTTAAGTGACCTTTGATCCTTACATAGTGTAATCATCAAAATTAATTTTTTGTGGGGGCAGGGAGGGGTGTGTGCTCGAAACACCATTGAAAAATCAGTCCGTTTGTTGGAAGGGAAATCAATGGGAAAGAAATTTATAGGAATTGTCCCCAAAATATTGGTTTCTTCTTCCGTGGCTCCCTCCCTTAATTCGGTTTTGGACGGGTTACTTTTAAGAGCACAAGAACCTGCCTTAAACCAGATCGAAACAGCGGAGCAGGGAGGCTCGTTCTGACGGGAGCCATGTCTTTGCAGGGTCTAGGGCAGAGATCGGGGTCCCTGAGTCATGTGGAAGAAAACTTAGTGTGCAGATCGTTGCTTGCAAAGTATGTGCTGGTGTTATCATGCTGTTTCCTCAAAGGCTTATGTAGGAAGCTTCCTTGTCAGACCGTTCATCTCTTGTTGACAGATCCTCCAGGGTTATTAATATTAAATTTGTATACTGCCCTATACCGACCGGTCTCACACAAGGGGGCCTTTTTTCCCTACCCAGAGATGCCGGGAATTGACCCCAGAACCTTCGGCATGCTGTCCCACTGAGCTACAGGCTTTCGCCTAAAGAAATGGCTTGTTTAAATATGAATATCAGAAGGTGCCTTACGCCATTGATCATCCAGCTTAGTGTTGTCTACACGGACTGGCAGCCGCTGTCCAGGTTTTCAGGCAGGAAGTCATTTTCTCCAGCCCTCCCTGGGGAATCCAGGGTTTGAACCTGGCACTTTTAAAATTTATTTTGTATATGTTGCACGTTTAACTTCTGCTGAAGAGGCAGACTTGAATTACCCAAGTCATGAAGAAAGGTGGGAGAGGAAATTAGCAAACGGCCTTTGCAGTTATCTGTTTCACCGTCTCGCTGGGACGAAGCCGCTGTTCTCCATGTCCTTCGTTAGAAAGAAGAGCTTCGTTTTTGTTTTTGCTTCTACTCGCCCTTAAATCGGGTGTTGAAATGACTCGGAGCGTTGCGTGGGGAATTGGCAAATTTTCAAACATCCGCTGTCCGTGATGGTTTCTCCCTGCTAATTATAAGACAAGTTGGGTTAAGCTTTGAGCTGCAGGTGTCCAGAAACTCGTCGCCTCATTTCTGTCTTTGCTTTCGAGACAAATTTCACAGGGGTGAAACTCTGTTTTGTATATAAAGGGGGGTGGAGGTCAAAATAGCCTTTCAGTTCCATTTTTCAGTAATGTTTCCTGAACTGCTGAAACTTATGATGGTCCCTGCCCCCCCCCCCTTTGCAGTATTCAGTGCTGGCCAACACTGCCCCCCCCCCAATCTTGCTAGACTGCAAGTCCCACAATTCCTGACCATTGGCCAGGAATTGGGAGTCCAAGCATCGTTTGGGAGGGGGAATAGAAGTTTTCCCTGTCCCTCATCTCAGGACAGGAGCATCTCTTGTAAACAGAGGCATTCTCGTGTCTTCTTAGCTTGTTTCCTGATGCTGAAGAAAGGAGATTCCGGCGGAGCATTAGGAAGAGCTTTCTGGTGGCAAGAGTGGAACGGGCTGCTTCGGAAAGTTGGAGGTTTTTAAGCTGTCCGTCACAGGGTGCTTCAGCTGTGATCCTGGCATTGCAGGCGGTTCGGCTGGATGGCCCCTGGGAGACCCCTTCCGCCTCTGCAATTCTGTGAGAGATGGGGAACCTGTGGCTTTGGGATCGAGTCCGGCCACCTCTAAAAGGCAGCACAGCGGCGTGGGGAGATCATCGGCACAACCCTGGCCTTGTTCAAAACGTCGAATGCATTTGACATTTCTGTTACGTTCTCGACGAAGAGCCGTTTCCAGGAATAGGTTGACTCCGCAAGTTTGGCCGGAGTGGCTTGTGGCGGCGGGAGATTTATATCTCTTCGTTTCTGGGGTGGCTCCTGTAAGCGAGCTTCACCAAAAGTGGGCTTATCTCTGCTCTTCAGGCGACCGGCTTAAGAAACTGATTAAAAACAGAGCCTCCTTGGGCAAGAGTTCCTTTCCTAGAAGTCTCTGCATTGGGCAATTTTTCTGAAAAGCCTTTCCCTGCCGCTTCCAGTTTGGATAAGGCAATCTTCCTCCTTTTGGTGCCTTTTTCTCAGAGATTATGCCTGCCTAGCTAAGGCAGGGCGGTTATTTCCAACTAGCAACAGCCCCCACAAAATGGGGGGAGTAGCTGTGATGAGCTCGTGTCCGCCCCTAAAACCTTTGAAGCAATCTTCTCCCTTTTCTCTAGTGCAGGAGTGTGAGGGTTGCCCAGCAGAGCAGATAGGCCTGAGATGGTGAGGACTAGCGTCTTGGCTGCTGATTACTTCATTGCCTTGCACGCAACGTGTCTCAGAGACTCAGTTTGCATACAGTCAGTTAAAACACAGCAGCCCCTGCCTAAGGTAAAGGGACCCCTAACCATTAGGTCCAGTCGTGGCCGACTCTGGGGTTGTGGCGCTCATCTTGCTTTATTGGCCGAGGGAGCTGGCGTACAGCTTCTGGGTCATGTGGCCAGCAGGACTAAGCCGCTTCTGGTGAACCAGAGCAGCGCACGGAAATGCCGTTTACCTTCCTGCTGGAGCGGTACCTATTGATCTACTTGCACTTTGAGGTGCTTTCGAACTGCTAGGTTGGCAGGAGCAGGGACTGAGCAACGGGAGCTCACCCTGTCATGGGGATTTGAACCGCTGACCTTCAGATCACCTACAGGCTTGCAGTATTTATTTTTTGTTTTGCTTTTGCCACCAGTAATACCCTGGCAGAACTCTCACCCTCTGGTCCAATACCACCTGTACTATATTGCTCTGAAAAACCAATTAAAAAACGTGATCATGCCCTGCTTTTTAAATTAAAAGATACATAATATGTACTGGCTTGGCAGCAGTTGCTCTCCGGCAGTGTTTGAAATTCACCAGGCCCCAGGCTCCTTTTGGACGCGGGTGGCGCTGTGGGTTAAACCACAGAGCCTAGGACTTGCCGATCAGAAGGTCGGCGGTTCAAATCCCCGCGACTGGGTGAGCTCCCGTTGCTCGGTCCCTGCTCCTGCCAACCTAGCAGTTCAAAAGCACCTCAAAGTGCAAGTAGATAAATAGGTACTGCTCCGGTGGGAAGGTAAACGGCGTTTCCGTGCGCTGCTCTGGTTCGCCAGAAGCGGCTTAGTCCTGCTGGCCACATGACCCGGAAGATGTACACCAGTCAGTAAAGTGAGATGAGCGCCGCAACCCCAGAGTTGGTCACGACTGGACCTAATGGTCAGGGGTCCCTTTACCTTTACCTTTTATGGGCCAATTGCGGCCAAGTGAAGATGCCTGGGGATCATTGGATCTTGACTGTTTTCACACACGAACACCCCATCCTGTAGAATTCTGCCAGTTATATTTTACCTGCACAATCAGAATGAATCTCAGGAACCAAAATGCTTTTTCTGGGCAGCCTGAGCAGGAGCAGCGAACTGCGTTACAGCGAATTGTTGTCGCTTGTCTTCGCTTCCTCCCTTCTCACAGTTGTGCGGAATATCCCTATTTTATGAATGGTCCGTGTCACCATTAAGAAAAAGGTGGGAATAGGCCAATATAGATGTTTACTGTCCCTGGATCAAGGGACTTTCCTTCTTAAAGTTCTCAGAGCTCTTAAACTAGCTCAGGGTTGTCCTCTGAACTAACCAGATGGAAATCAATCAAAGTCTGTCCGGCTTTTGAGCTGTCTCGCCCCCAAACGACATTCCATTTTGGCCACTATAACCTTGGTTTAAGGAGTCATTTGGCACCTAGCTGATATATACAGTGGTACCTCGGGTTACAGATGCTTCAGGTTACAGACGCTTCAGGTTACAGACTCCGCTAACCCAGAAATAGTACCTCAGGTTAAGAACTTTGCTTCAGGATGAGAGCAGAAATTGTGTGGCGGCGGCAGCGGGAGGCCCCATTAGCTAAAGTGGTGCTTCAGGATAAGAGCAGTTTCAGGTTAAGAACGGACTTCCGGAACGAATTAAGTACTTAACCTGAGGTGCCACTGTATTTGAGTTTTTAACACTGGGTCAACAGTTGATGCATCACTGATGCAGCCTGGTGGATTTTACGTTTATTTTAAAAATTAGATGGGAATTATCAGAGAGATGCTAAGTCATAACATTTCCCTTTCTCTTTCCCCCCCGCAGGGTGCGGCTATGACCCTTACAACCCGGAGCTTCCCAAGCCCGTGTCGCAGAGCCGCAATGGCTCCTTGGAGGAGATTGCCGAGGCGGCGCCAGGCATCCTGGAACTCGAGCTGGTCAACAAGGCCATTGAGGCCGTCAAGAACGAAGTCGAGCGCGAGCAAAAGAAGTACGAGGAGCTCTTGGGGACGGCGAAGGAGTACAGCTCTTCCGAGCCCCCTTCGCTCGTCTCCAAGGCCTCTGGGTCTGCAGCACCCAAGTCATTCACTGCCTTGGAATATAACCCTGGGGGCTACAGCGCGGGTGGCAGTGCCGACTACAATCCCACCCCCCTTGCGGTGGCCGCTCCTAGCCGCTCCACTAAGTACACTTTGGATTCCTTTGACAAGGCAAAAGGCAAGGGCAGCTCGCTGGAGTACGTACCCACGGTGGTCACCCAGCCCAAGAAGTACAGTTGTACCCTCGCCAAAAGCAAATACACCCTCGACAACTCCAAGCCATCCACGGACTTGGAGTATGACCCTCTTTCGAATTACTCCGCCCGGCTCCTGTGCAAAGCCAAGGAGCAGAGAGGGGCCAAGAGGAAAAGGGAGGCCGACCCAGAGGAGGGGTATTCGCCTTCTCCCAAGAAGCACTGCGACGCAGGGAGCGGCCCCGAGCCGGACGCCAGGTTCTCCGACTCGGAAGAGGAGCGTGAAGCGGCTCCCGTCTTCCCTTCGAAACCGAAAGGGGGACCGGGAAGCAAGCCCACAGACGGGAAGGGGTCCCCGCGGGCCGATTCCTGTTCTCGGCAAATGAAGGAGACGGCGGTGCAGTACGATATGGGGGACATCGAGGGCGGCGTCAAGGACTCGCCGGAGGAGGGCGAAAGGTTGGCCAAGGTGCCCCCCAAAAGGGACACGAGCGAGGGCAAGGGGGGCCCGAAGGAGAAGGTGAAAAAGAAGTCCATCGGCGGCCACGCGGCGGATGGCAAGAGGGAGCGTGGCAAGGTTGCGGACAAGGAGAAGGCGGAAGCAAAGGCTCAGCGCAGGAACGGAGAGAGGAGTAAGGAGAAGCGCGGCAAGCCCCATGCCGACGGGCACTCGAGGAAGCAGGAGGAGCCCCCCAAGGCTGCAAAAGCGGGGAGCTCTGGCACGTGCAAGAAGGTCCCACAAGGACCCAGAGCAGAGAAGATAGTGGGTAGCCTGAAGAAAGACGGCAAACTGAACCAGCCCGGGGGTTTGAGACCCAAGGCTGAGGCTTCGCAGGCCGAACGTAAAGGCAAGCAGGGGAAGCGTCCCGCCTCAAAGGGTCCCACGGAGAGCCCCGGAGCAAAGTGCAAGGCGAAACGGCGGGCTCTGAGCCACGCTGACCTCTTCGGGGATGAGAGCGGGGACGAGGGGCAAGCGGGGCAGCCTCACCCCGTGGCCTTCCCGGACGTGAGCTCGGATTCGGACCGAGATGACGGTTGCTGCTTCCTTCCGCCCCAGGACAACGGGGTGGCGAAGCGCCCTAAGGCGCCCAAAGCTGCTCCTCCTTCCTCCTCCTCGTCTTCCTCTTCCGATGAGCTCGACTATTCGGTCCTGGAGAGGGACGTAGACTTCGAGTCCGACCCCATGGAGGAGTGCCTTCGGATTTTTAACGAGTCGACCGACGTCAAGACGGAAGACAAAGGCAGGCTGGGGAAGCAGGTGAGAGGTTTGGGGGCAGGTAGGTTGAGAAAGGGATGTGGGTGGCGCTGTGGGTTAAACCACTGACCCTAGGACTTGCCGATCAGAAGGTTGGCGGTTCGAATCCCCGCAATGACGGGGTGAGCTCCTGTTGCTCGGTCCCTGCTCCTGCCCACCTAGCAGTTCAAAAGCACGAAGTGCAAGTAGACAAATAGGTACCGCTCTGGCGGGAAGGTAAACGGCGTTTCCGTGCGCTGCTTTGGTTCGCCAGAAGCGGCTTAGTCCTGCTGGCCACATGACCCGGAAGCTGTACGCCAGCTCCCTCGCCCAGTAAAGCGAGATGAGCGCCACAACCCCAGAGTCGGCCACGACTGGACCTAACGGTCAGGGGTCCCTTTACCTTTACCTTTAGGTTGGGAAGAAAGCCCCTCTGGCTCCGCTCCAACTTAACCCAGGTGAGGCTGCTTTGGGGGGGGGTCGCACTCCCTTAATTCTTTTGAGTTTAGCTATTCCGAGTGAAACGTAAAAACGGGAGGTGTTTCTGTGGCCAACACCCACCCTTTCATAGAATCGGAATCTCATAATTTTTTAGAGTTAGAACGGGTCACCAGGGTCACCTAGCCAAATCCTCTGCAATGCTGGAATCTTTCGGCCAAGGTGGGATTCAAACTCATTACCCTGGGGTTAAGAGTCTTGTGTTGTGCTGCCTGAGCTACCCACAGCCTTTTCGAGGCTAAGGGTGATTTATCGCACAAATAAAAGTAACTCAGTGGCACTGAGCATCAGGGTGGATTTGATTTAAATCACCATTTAAATCACTAGTCAGTAAGACTTGATTTAGATCTTTTTTAACAGAGAGACTCATTCTTGCTGGTACCATCTTAATATTTACAACACGATGAAGGCTTCATTTTTGGAATAGTAAATTTTCAGAGTCGTTTTTACAGTTACATCAAAAATTACCGATTTGGTTCTACTGTTAGAAATGCATAGACCAACAATTATGAAATTATGGTGAGGTTTAATAAGTTAACTGATTATATTTGGACAACTTTTCTGCTGTGTTTTATTGGGACGAGAAAAACAACCATTTCCTTAATAACAGTTTAAACAATTTATTTAACTAAGACGGTAACATCGTATCCATGTTTGTTAACTGATGTGGCTAAACAAAAAAAAAAAAAAAAAACTTAGACTGAGTTTCAGCACACATGAAAAACTTAAAGACAAATCCTTATTTCCTGATGAATAGCCTGTGGAGTATAATGTAACTTAAATGGAAAATCTTTTGAAATAGTTTTTTAAAAAATAAAAAAAATCTTATTATTTTTTTTTTAAATCTGATTTAAACTTTTAAAAACCATTGATTTTTATCCACCCTGCTGAGCATCATGTAAAATGAGGACAGGGAATCTGGGAGGCCTTCCAGATTTTTGCTGGACTCCCGCCGTCCCTCACTCTTGGTTGGTGGGCCTGCTGGGAGTTGTAGTCCGGCAGGAACCTGAAGGCTCCCTCAGGTCCGCCGTCCTTAATCTAAGAAGCAGCTTACAAGAGGAGGGAGGGTGCCTCTGTTTAGAACAGGGTTTCCCAAGCTTGGTTCTCTGGCTGCTTTGGGACTGCAACTCCCCTCACCCCTAGCTAGCAGGACCTATGCTCAGGGATGATGGGAACTGTAGTCCAAAAGCAGCCGGAGACCCCGGTTTGGGAAACCCTGGTTTAAGAAGGCACGTTGTCTCCTGAGAGCGGCGAATGCCTCTTCTACTGCGAGTTAGTTTCAGGACACGGTTTGTGATCAGGTGTTTCTGGATCACAACTCCCATCGCCTCTGACCGCGATGGCCAATGGGAGCCGGAGTCTTAAGAGCACTTGGAGGCTCCCCCCATCGCTGACGAAAGCCTGTAACTGCAGGCCAGAAGGCTGCGAGGCGAGGGCTATCCTTCCCGGCAGGGCTTTCTGAGAAAGCAGCTTCCATTTTGTCACGCAAGGGCAGGGGTAGGCAGCCTAAGGCCCGGGGGCCAGATGTGGCCCAGTCGCTTTCTAAATCAGGCCCTCGGACGGTCTGGGAACCAGCGTGTTTTTACACAAGTGGAATGTGTCCTTTTATTTAAAACGCACCTCTGGGTTATTTGTGGGGCATAGGAATTCGTTCAGTTACTCCCCCCCCCCCAAAAAAAAATACAGTGGTAACTCAGGTTACATACGCTTCAGGTTACAGACTCCACTAACTCAGAAATAGTGCTTCAGGTTAAGAACTTTGCTTCAGGATGAGAACAGAAATCGCACAGAAGCCCCATTAGCTAAAGTGGTGCTTCAGGTTAAGAACAGTTACAGGTTAAGTACGGACCTCCGGAACGTATTAAGTACTTAACCCGAGGTACCACTGTATAGTCCGGCCCCCCACATGGTCTGAGGCAGTGTTTCCCAACCTTGGGCCTCCAGCTGTTTTTGAACTACAATTCCCATCATCCCTGACCACTGGTCTTGCTAGCTAGGGATGATGGGAGTTGTAGTCCAAAAACTGCTGGAGGCCCAAGGCTGGGAAAAAATGGTCTGAGGGACGGTAGACCAGCCCACGGCTGGAAAAGGTTGCTGACCCCTGTCCAATTGCTTCTACGCAGTGACTTCCCTCCCCACAAATCTTCTTTGTTTCGCTTTCGCTTCTGTTTCGCGGTTCCTGTTACTGTAAGGCTGTGCTCTTTTCCCACCCTCCTTCCCAGCAAAATATGCAAACGGTGGTGTTTGGTTAACCCTCTCTCTTTTTATCCCCTGCCTGCCTCCCTCTCTCTCCCCCCCCCCCCGCCAGCCGCTGAAAGAGGAAGGGGCCGAGGAAAAGCCGGCCGAAGACTGTCTAATCACGCTCTTTCCCGGCCAGAAGCGGAGGATCTCACACGCGACAAAGCCAGGGAACGTAAGTTGATAGCAGGGGAGATCGAGAGCATCAGAAAACCCTTAGCAGCAGCTGGATCATGCCCAAAGATGCCGTTTTGCCGCATTGGCCTGAATATAAACCTCACTCTTCCCGCCCCCTCCAAATTCCGAACGCAAAAAGTCGAAGCTTAAATCCACCGCCTTACGAAAACGGGCTTTTACGATACCGGTGCTGAAATAGACATACGTTTTGGAATTATAGATTTTCAGAGTAGTTTTTACGGTTATATCAAGAATTACTGATTTGATTATACTGTTAGAAATACAGATCATTATGAAATTGTTGTGAGGTTTTTCTAAGTTAACTGCTTATATTTGCGCAACTTTTCTGCTGTTCCTTATTGCAAGGAGACAAATGGATCATTTCCTTAGCAACAAGTTGAACAATTCACTTAACTAAGACAGTAACATCGTAGCGTATGTATCCATGTTTGTTAGCTGATGTGGTTAAACAATTAAAAACAAAGCAAAAAGCTTAGACGGAGTTTTAGCACACATGAAAAATGGAAAACAAATCCTTATTTCCTTATTGGACTAAAATAGCAAATCTTTAGAAAGATTTTTCCTCCAAAAGCATTTTATTTTAAAAATCCGATCTAAATTTTTAAATGATTAAAAAAATCTGATTTTTCTTTTCTTTTAAAAAAACAACAGCATTGATTTTTCTCCACCCTGGTCTGAATATTCAGATTTGCTGGGGTTCTGAATGTCGTCATCGGGTCTCAGACTCCCGTCAGCCTCAAGGCAGCACAGCCCAATGGTCACAGACAACGAGAGAGTCCAGCAATGTGCAGAAGGCCGTAGGTTCCCTTCCTGAGAGAGAGGAACACCTCTTCTTAGATCAGGGGTGGGCAGCAAACCGTTGGCCCTCCAGATGTCTTTGGACTCCAACTCCCATCAGCCCCCAGCGGCCAGGGATGCTGGGATTTGTGCTCCAACAACACCTGGGCAACCCTCTCCGCTGTGGAATCTCCATCTGTGTTCTCCTCCCTCCCCGGTTTCTTTTTTACTGGAATTTTCCGCTCTGGAGGGCTTTGTTTTTCACCCCTTGAAACGAAAGCAGAGAGCTCTTAATGGCTCAATGTTTGCGAGGTGTGTGCTGACCCCTTTTTCTCCCTGCCTTGCCGCGAAAGCTTTGTTTTGACAAGTAAGGTCTGTGGTCAGCACAAATAACGTCTTGTGCTTTTCGCCCAACCATCCATTAGTCCCCCACCCCCAATCTAACGGAGAGATAAGGGACATGGGTGAAACGAGCTGGAAACGGCGAAGCTCAAACATTTCGCTGTTTCTTAGCACCGCTGTACCTGGACTACCTTACAATGGGTTTGAGGCCGTGGGGAGAGAACAAAGGTGGCCTTGCTACGTACTGGGTGTAGCCCATGTGGCGCTTGCCGGATCGCGTCCCACTACAAACAGGGGTCAGCAAGCTTTTTCAGCTGTGGGCCGGTCCACCATCCCTCATGTGATCACGCGTAGGGGTGATTAATAATAATGATGATGATAATAATAATAATTTTTATTTATACCCCGCCCTCCCCAGCCAAGGCCGGGCTCAGGGCGACTAACAAGCAATAATAAAAACAAGTTGAATGAATACAACTTAAAAATAAGATTAAAATACAACATTAAAGTATCTCCGTGGGGCAGACCGGGAGAGGCGGTCCTGTAGGTACAAGGGTCCTAGGCCATGAAGGGCTTTAAAGGTCAAAACCTGCACCTTAAATCTGACCCTGTACTCCACCGGGAGCCAGTGCAGCTGGAAAAGCACTGGGTGAAAATGCTCCCATGGCAGAGACCCTGTGAGGAGCCTCGCTGCTGCATTCTGCACCCGCTGGAGTTTCTGGGACAGCTTCAAGGGCAGCCCCGCGTAGAGTGAATTACAGTAGTCAAGCCCTGGAGGTGACCGTCGCATGGATCACTGTGGATCATTAAGTGGGTGGGGCTGACCTTCCTGCTTCTTCCTTTATAATTGGCTCAAACTCTGGCCTCGGGTTCCCACCACGTCTTGTCGCTGCCAACCAACCCCCTTCTTCTCCGCGCAGGCTGAGACCCCGACCAAGCCCGTCTTCCGCCCGTACCGGCCCCCGACGGCTCAAGAGGTGTGCTACCAGCGGATCCAGCTGGCCCAGAAGCAGGCGGCCCAGCTGGCCCGGCAGCTGCCCCCCACGCGGCCGTCTCCGGCACCCCCGAGACCCTCCGTGGCGATGCACAAAGGGGAGAAGAAGCGGATTGCTCATGTGCCCAACCCAGCTCTTCCTGCAGTGTCCAAGTGCGGTAAGCTTCTCTGCTACAAGGGGTGGGGATCTTCCTTTCTGAGTGACAGGCCTATTTCAACATCTGGTAGAGCATGGCGTTTTGTTTTTTGTTTGTGTAATGGTCACACGTCTTTTGGGAGGACACCCCCATGTTAAGATTCGCAGTGATGGCGACTGTTCTGTATTTCCTTAAGAAAATGCGGAGTGCCCTTCAGGGTTAAAGAAAGAGAAGAATGGTGGAAAAAGTATAAAGATAGAGGTAATCTACATTAAGGTAAAGGGACCCCTGACCATCAGGTCCAGTCGTGGCCGACTCTGGGGTTGCAGCGCTCATCTCGCTTTATTGGCCGAGGGAGCCGGCGTACAGCTTCCGGGTCATGTGGCCTGCAGGACTAAGAACCAGAGCAGCGCACAGAAACGCTGTTTACCTTTGCTGTGGGTTAAACCACAGAGCCTAGGGACTTGCCCATCAGAAGGTTGGCGGTTCAAATCCCTGCGACGGGGTGAGCTCCCGTTGCTCGGTCCCTGCTCCTGCCAACAAATCTACATTAGACACAACAATTTAGAAAGAGTAAAAATTTTGATGTCTTAGAACAAAGGAAGGAAGTCAATATGTGTATACGTACTTAACAATCAGAATGATGATACAGTTTTATTTGTAGATGTGCGTTTTTCTTTTTTGTTTTGTTTCCCCCCCTCATGTTTTGTTTTGCTTGTTTGTACTGTTTTATTTTGGCTTCAATGTTTGTAATTTTTGTTGTAACTTTGCTTGTGGGTTAAACCACAGAGCCTAGGGCTTGCTGATCAGAAGGTTGGTGGTTCGAATCCCCGCGATGGACGGGGTGAGCTCCCGTTGCTCGGTCCCTGCTCCTGCCCACCTAGCAGTTTGAAAGCACGTCAGAGTGCAAGTAGATAAATAGGTACCACTCCGGCGGGAAGGTAGACGGCGTTTCCGTGAGCTTCTCTGGTTCGCCAGAAGCAGCTTAGTCATGCTGGCCACATGACCCGGAAGCTGTACGCCGGCTCCCTCGGCCTGTAAAGCGAGATGAGCGCCGCAACCCCAGAGTCAGCCACGACTGGACCTAATGGTCAGGGGTCCCGTTACCTTTTACCTAACACATGTTTTGGGAGGACACTCCCATCTTAAGATTCAAAGTGATTGCAACTGTTCCGTTTCCTTAAGAAAATGCGGAGTGCCCTGATGGGATCTGCAGGGATCCACTCTAGCTCCACTCTGCCCACCTCAGCCCTGATCTCTCCCAATTGCTCACCCAATAATCGTCCCACTGATGCCAACAATCAGTGGGGTTTTCCGCAGTCCCTTTGCCACGTTGGGTTCTGTCCGTCTTCCCCCTTATCTTGCGCCAGTTTAAATAAACATTGCATTCCATTCCCATGCTGTTTCCAGTTTCACTTTTACAGCTGACGCCACACGGATAGGACAGAGAGGTAAGAGTAATATAAAACGATTATTATTATTATTTTTTAAGAAGCAGGAGCGACCTCATCCGTGGTGTGAACTTTTGTTAATTACAGAGAAACAGGATAAGCTTTTTTTTTGCTTTGTTTTTCCTTGCCTGTTAAAATTAACGCCTCTTCTTTACGCCAGCAGCCAATTTGCGTTGCGGGTGAGAATTACTGTATTTTTTGCTCTATAAGACTCACTTTTCCCCTCCTAAAAAGTAAGGGGAAATGTGTGTGCGTCTTATGGAGCGAATGCAGGCTGCGCAGCTATCCCAGAAGCCAGAACAGCAAGAGGGATTGCTGCTTTCACCGCGCTGCGATCCCTCTTGCTGTTCTGGCTTCTGAGATTCAGAATATTTTTTTTCTTGTTTTCCTCCTCCAAAAACTAGGTGCATCTTGTGGTCTGGTGCGTTTTATAGGTGAAAAATACGGTAATCTGCAGGGATATCGTTTCAGTTGTAATTAGTTCCAGTCTCAAAAAAGAGTTAAAAGTAGGTAGGTTTTGCTGACCTGATGCCCTAAGGGGGCGAACCTTGAGGGTTATTATGCAGTGTCTGCCCACGATGGCAGTCACTCTCACTACGAGATAGTCCTCCGTATCCGAAAACAGCTTCTGCCTCCGGTGTGACGAACGGCTCCTTCAGAGCATAGGAGGCAAATCCCATTTAATCTCCCTGTCTGCACAGGGAGAGAGTATGTCACCAGGATCTTCGCCCTGGGTATCATAAATCGCTGCGTAGTTATCTCTCTCGGCATGGCAGCGCGCTTCTAGTCCCCGAAGGAGACATTATGGAAGTTTCTAAAATTGCAGGGGGGGGGGGGGATGCATAGAGAAAAGTTTTGTGTTCCTCTCTCATTTTTTATTATTATTTGATTTTAAAAAGTATAATCATAAAACAACAAAAAATTCAAGATCCAACTATCGAGATTGCTCTGAATCTCCTGACTTCCCTGGGTCCTAATGATAATATTTACAACTTCATATCAACACTTGCCCAAATTTTTATCCTTCCAAATTATCCATACTTTACAAGTGTGGTTAAAATCCTGCCCATGTTTTAACCCAGGGGTGGGCAAACTAAGGCCCAATCGACTTCTCAATCCGGCCCGTGGTCGATCCAGGAATCAGCATGTTTTTACATGAGTAGAATGTGCCCTTTGATTTAGAATGCATCTCTGGGTTATTTGTGGGGCATAGGAATTCGTTCATTTTCCACCTCAAAAATATAGTCCGGCCCACCACATGGTCTGAAGGACGGTGGACCGACCCACAGCTACCGATGGATTGATTGATTGATTGATTGTGTGACTGCGGTCTACTGTTTATTGCTTTCATTTTATGGATTAGTGGCCTGGTTAGATAGTAAAATTCGTGTTAAATTGCTGTTTTAGGGGTTATTTTTAAAAGTCTGGAATGGATTAATCCATTTTGCATTACTTTCAACTGGAAAGCGAGTTTGGTTTTGGAACACCTTGGTTTTTGCGGAACGGATTAAGTTTGAGAACCAAGGTACCACTGTATGGGTTTAGCTCTAGATGTTGCCCTGTTAGGTTTATCGTGTTTTCTGCTTGCTTGTCCCCCAGCCCTAGGAGGCCTCAAGAAAACCGCTCTGCCTGGGAGCACAGCGTCTTCCAATGGGGCCGAAGCCCTATCCCTGAAAGCCCGCACGCTTGCTGGGATGGCGTCCAAGACGACCAACACGAACGTCCCCAAAAGGATAGCCCACGCTCCCACACTGCAGGTACAGATTCTCTCCACTGCCTGCCCACCCCAGAATTGCTTCACAAGGGAGCACGCAGAATGTGGAGGGCGGACTGTTTTCTGTGTCTTGCCCGGGCTTCTGTCAGAGATGGGTTGTGAAATGCGCTGGGCTGCATAGAATTGTAGATAGGCATCGTTGGAAGTAGTGAGGTGATAATAGGGCTTTCTAGATGAGCACCAGGACTTTGAATTATGCTTGGAAACGTACTGCAAGCCAGTGGAGATCCTTTAGGACCAGTGTTATATGGTTCCAGCGGCCACTCCCAGTCACCAGTTCAGCTGCTGCATTCTGGATTAATTGCAGTTTTCGGGTCACCTTCAAAGGTGGCCCCACGTAGAGCGCATGGCAGTAGTCCAAGCGGGAGATAACCAGAGCATGCACCACTCTGGCCAGACAGTCTGCAGGCAGGGAGGGTCTCAGATGGAGCTGGGAGACAGCTGCCCTGGACACAGAACTGACCTGCACCTCCATGGACAGCTGGGAGTCCAAAATGACTCCCAGGCTGTGCGACCTCTGCCTAGCTCCTAAAAGTCAGGTAGTTGTTTATCTCCTTGACATCTGAAGGGAGGGCGTTCCACAGGGCGGGCGCCACCACTGAGAAGGCCCTCTGCCTGGTTCCCTGTAACCTCACTTCTTGCAGGGAGGGGACCGTCAGAAGGCCCTCGGAGCTGGACCCTGGTGTCCGAGCTGAACGATGGGGATGGAGACGCTCCTTAGGTCAGGAGAGGGACTGTCTGGCAGGGCTTTCTGAGGTTTCCAAACCACAGTCCCCATTCTCACCTCACCGTTGGCCAGGCTGGAGCCTAGAAGGCAGCTGTTTTTTGAAACCCGGTTGGAAATCACTTTAGCCCTTGTGCGGCAAAGTCCAGTATCTCAACCGTGCCTGTGTGCCTTAATAATAATAATGATAATAATAATAATAATAATAATAATAATAATAATAATAATAATAATTTATTTATTTATACATACATACATACATACATACATACCCCGCCCATCTGGCTGGGTTTCCCCAGCCACTCTATTTGTTTAATAACCTATTCAACATTAAAAGCTTCCCTAAAGAGGGCTGCCTTCAGATATCTTCTAAATGTTTGGTAGTTATTTTTCTCTTTGACATCTGACGGGAGGGCGTTCCACAGGGCGGGTGCCACCACTGAGAAGGCCCTCTACCTGGTTCCCTGTAACTTGGCTTCTCGCAGGGAAGGAACCGCCAGAAGGTCCTGGACCTCAGTGTCCGGGGAGCCTTCAGCTCCCCTTCATTCCACATGTATTTGTTCAGTACATTCATAGGCCACGGATCTCCTCCCCGCCCCTCTTTCATCTTCACAACAGCCTTGCGAGGTAGGCTGGACCCAAGATGACTGCTTAGCCCCCCAAGGTCACCCAACATGACCGAGTGTGAGAATCTGAACCCAGGTCTCCCAGTCTCACGGGCCAGTCGCACATGCCGTAGCCCCACAGATCCCAGTAGCCTGTTGGGGAAAGGGGCGGGCGATGCGTCGGCCGAATTCCTCAGGCAAATTTCTCCTCTCCCCCCCCCCGTCCCTCCCCCAGAGTGCTACTTTGAAAAGGCCAGTGATCCCCACCGAATCCGGGGCAAAGGTTCCCACCAACATCCGGCAGAGATACCTCAACCTCTTCATCGACGAGTGCCTGAAGTCGTGCACCTCGCAGCAGGAAGCGTTCGACAAGGTTCGTACCTTTGAGGAATAATAATAATAATAATAATTTATTATTTTTACCCCGCCCATCTGGCTGGGCTTCCCCAGCCACTCTGGGCGGCTTCCAACAAAATATTAAAATGCAGTAATGCATCAAACGTTAAAAGTTTCCCTAAACAGGGCTGTCTTCAGATGTCTTGTAAAAGTCTGGTAGTTGTTTATCTCCTTGACATCTGGTGGGAGGGCGTTCCACAGGGCGGGCGCCACCACCGAGAAGGCCCTCCGTTTGGTTCCCTGCAACCTCACTTCTCGCAGTGAGGGAACCACCAGAAGGCCCTCAGCGCTGGACCTCAGTGTCCGGGTAGAACGATGGGGGTGGAGATGCTCCTTCAGATATACTGGACTGAGGAGCAGGGGGGTTATTTGGGGTGGGGTACGAAAAGAATTCTGGATGCTTAATAGCTTGCCGCTCATTTACGGGAAGCCCAACACACCCTGCCCAACCGCTGCACCTCTTGGGTGACTTTCTTCCGCATCACAGCTCCCGCCGTCCTCCGCCTTGGCTGTGTTGGCTCAGGCTCCCAGGAATTATAGTCCCAATTATCTGTTAAGACCGTGGAGTGGCTGGGCGTGAACCTAGGATTGGTGGCAGGAAGAACTGGGAACGGAGTGAGTGAGCAAAATCGACCATCTTTCTGTTTTTATTTGCCACTTTTTACACCAAAGCATCTCAAAGAGACTTGGGAGTAGAATCACAGAATGGTAGAGTTGGAAAGGGACCCCCAGAGATCATCCATTCCAACCCTCTTGCAATGCAAGAATCTCAGCTAAAGCATCCATGACGGAGGGCCGTCCAGCCTCTGCTTAAAGACCTCCAAGGAAGGAGAGACCACCACCTCCGTCTCACGGTCGAACAGCTCTTACTGCCAGAGAGTTTTCCCTGATAACTTAGCCTGGATCTCCTTCCTCGTATATCTTGAAGCCACGGGTTCGAGTCCTAGCGAAACATACCCAGCTCCTTCAACCGTTCCTCACCAGGCTTAGTTTCCAGACCCCTTGACCCGCATATTTTAATAACTAGGAAATAATAACAGGAAATAACAACAGGGAGCAAAGCCAGAACATAAAAATCCTCACCAGCAAACAGATGAGCTTTCCGGCCCTCGAGGCTCCCTGGGGCCATGCCCTTTGCTTTGCACCTTCCCTTGAGTGCTTTTTGCCTGGCTGGAAATATTCCCTGGCCAGAGGAGAGAGAGAACAGAGAGTCTGTGTGCGTGTTTGAGTGAGCCACCTGCAGAAACGAAGCCCGTTTTGCAGAGGGCGGTATTTATTCATTTGTTTCTCCGGCCAACGATGTGCCGTCCGCAGGCCCTGGCGGAGGAGAAGGTGGTCTACGAGCGCAGCACCAGCCGCAACATTTACCTGAACGTGGCGGTGAACACCTTGAAGAAGCTGCGCAGCGCCCTTCCCAGCCCCGCGCACGATGCTCGCAGTGCGTATCTTTTCTCGCTTGCTTATTTTGTAAGATTATTATTATTGTATTTATTTATACATACATACCCCACCCATCTGGCTGGGTTTCCCCAGCCACTCTGGGTGACTTCCAACAAAATACTAAAATACAATAATAAAAATATTAAAAGCTTCCCTAAACAGGGCTGCCTTCAGATGTCTTCTAAAAGTCAGATAGCTGTTTATTTCCTTGACATCTGATGGGAGGGCGCCACCACCAAGAAGGCCCTCTGCCTGGTTCCCTGCAACCGCGCAGGGAGGGAACCGCCAGAAGACCCTCGGAGCTGGACCTCAGTGTCCAGGCCATTGAGTAACAACAGACCCAATTTAGCCGTGCTCATTCATTTCAGTTGGCCTGTTCTGAGCTACGGCCTGCTAACTGCATCTGATCCACGGGTGGTTGCGCAGAAATTTGCGAACTCGAGCGTCCCTGGCTGGAGCCTGCTTTCAGAAACGCTCACTAACGTGCCCAAATCGTACCCTGCTCCTTCACCCTTCCCAGGGATTGGCAACCGGAAACTGGTGTCTCACGAGGCCATGCTGGGAGGCAAACTGGCAGCTAAGACCAGCTTCACCTTGAACCGCTCTGCGGCCGCTCAGTTGCGGGCGGAGGACCTGAAAGGTAGGCTCCTCTTTGTGTCTTCTCTCTGTGTGTGTCTGTGCGCCCCCTTCCTTTCTGCCTTATGAGGTCCTCGGGGCCGTTTAATCCCTAAATCCAGAGCGAGGTAAAAAGGCCCCTGAACATTAGGTCCAGTTGTGGCCAACTCTGGGGTTGCGACGCTCATCTCACTTTATTGGCCAAGGGAGCCGGCGTGCAGCTTCCGGGTCATGTGGCCAGAAGGACTAAGCTGCTTCTGGTGAACCAGAGCAGCGCATGGAAATGTCGTTTACCTTCCCGCCTGAGCGTTACCTATTTATCTACTTGCACTTTGACGTGCTTTCGAACTGCTAGGTTGGCAGGAGCAGGGATCGAGCAATGGGAGCTCACCCCGTTGCGGGGATTCGAACCGCCGACCTTCTGATCGGCAAGTCCTAGGCTCTGTAGGTTAACCCACAGTGGCACTCGTGTCCCTAAAGGTAAAGGTACCCCCTGACCATTAGGTCCAGTCGTGGCCAACTCTGGGGTTGCAGCGCTCATCTCGCTTTACTGGCCGAGGGAGCCGGCGTACAGCTTCCGGGTCATGTGGCCAGCAGGACTAAGCCGCTTCTGGCAAACCAGAGCAGAGCACGGAAACGCCGTTTACCTTCCCGCCGGAGCAGTACCTATTTATCTACTTGCACTCTGAGGTGCTTTCGAACTGCTAGGTGGGCAGGAGCAGGGGCCGAGCAGAACACCGCAAAACCTTTACGATCCCTCTGAAACCAGGAGAGCAGCGGATAACGTCTCGGCTCAGCCGGTTTTATTGAGTGAGCCGATCTCTTTGCCACCCTCAGGGGCCTCCCTCTACCGCCGGCTGAAGGAGTACGTGTTGACGGAGGAGGACCTGAAGGAGCACGGGTACCCCCTGCCGTGCCCCGAGACGTCGGGCCGCGCCGTCGTCTTCAACGCGGAGGAGAAGAAATCGACCGACGGTAAGCTCCGTGGGGAGAGGGGCAAGACCCGAAAGCGCTTCTGGCTTGGCGACCCTCATATAGTATCGAACCGTTGCATTTGTAACCCCTCCTGTGTCGTTTTCCTCCTCCCTGCTTTATCGCCAGTGATAACCCTGGGAGGTAGGTTGGGCTGAGAGGCAGGTTCACCCACTGAGTCAGGATTTGAACCCCATAAAAACAGGATTTTTTTCCCTTTGCAAAAGAAGCTGCACAACTTTGAGCTGATTGTCCAAAAAAAATGGGGCTTTTCCCCTTTGCAAAAAAAAGCTGCACAACTTTGAGCTGATTTCCCCCAGAAAACAGGGCTTTCCCCCTTTCCTCCTCTAAAATCTAGGTGCCTGTTATGTTCAGGTGTGTCTTATGGAGCGAAAAACACGGTAATTCATTGAATCCCTCTCTTTCTTCCTTTCCCCCTCCCCTTCCCTCCCTTCCCCAAATTTCAAGGCTCCTGCAGAGTTTGCTGCCGCTGCGGCACCGAGTACATGGTGACGCCGTCTGGGAACTGCGTCCGCAAGGAGGAATGCGTCCACCACTGGGGGAAGTTGCGCAAGCAGAGAGGTAGAGCATTGGCATTTGCGTTCCGTTCCTCCCACATCTTATCCTTCCTCCTCAGGAGCTCAAAAGAGTGGGTGTTTGCGGCGGTTTGCATCTTCTGTCCGCGCTCGGCCTCCCTGCGCCGTTCCGTCTTCGCAGCAACCTGTGAGAATTGCGCAGAGCTGCTGCTTCTCGTGGCTTGGGAGTGGGGACCCTGAGGGTCATCCAGCCCAACCCCCGCAATGCCGGAATCTCAAAGCATCCACAACGGATCCAACCTCCACTTATAAACCTCCAAGGAAGGAGAGTCCGCAACCTTCTGTTTGCATATTTTGTAGAATTTCTACACCGCTTGGTTGTAAAAGCCTTTCCACCCCCCAAAAAAAACCCTCAAAGGGGTTTCCAAAGAGAATAGAACTGGCATAGGCAAACTCGGCCCTCCAGATGTTTTGGGACTGCAACTCCCATCATCCCTAGCTAACAGGACCAGTGGTCAGGGATGATGGGAGTTGTAGTCTCAAAATATCTGGAGTTTGCCTATGCCTGGAATAGAATAACCAAGTTATTGGTAGAAAAAGAGAGGCTGTTTTGAACATTCAGTGAAATGAAATGAAATCGGCAACAGGTTAAAGGAGACATTGACATTCTGCGTGTCTGGACAGACTCGCCTGAACGCAAATGTTTTTCGCAGGCACCGAAAAGAATTCAGCGAACCTTTTCTGCCTTGTTCAACAGGCAGGCGGGCAGAGGTCCTGGATCCTGTGTTTGGATCCCTCCGCAGATCCTAAAACTTGCCAAGTCGCATTCTCTGAGGGTGACCTACCTGGTAGGACTGTTGTACAAGGCTGAAAACGGTTTGGCGTGGGGAAGGAATACATGGATTTTGAGTGTTTTGAGACACTGAGGGGATAGAACAAATATTTGTTGTCGTTTAGTCGTGTCCGCCTCTTTGTGAAACCCTGGACCAGAGCACGCCAGGCCCTCCTGTCTTCCACTGCCTCCCGCAGTTTGGTCAAACTCATGCTGGTCGCTTCAAGAACACCATCCAACCATCTCATCCTCTGTCGTCCCCTTCTCCTTGGGCCCTCCATCTCCCCCAACATCAGGGTCTTTTCCAGGGAGTCTTCTCTTCTCCTGAGGTGGCCAAAGTCTTGGAGCCTCGGCTTCAGGATCTGTCCTTCCAGTGAGCACTCAGGGCTGATTTCCTTCAGAATGGATCGGTTTGATCTTCTTGCAGTCCATGGGACTCTCAGGAGTCTCCTCCAGCACCACAATGTACCGGACCAATTCAATTCCCTGACCTAGTCGTTATGCAGCTTCGGCCAAGAGCCACGCTTTGAGCGTTGCTGTTTCCTCTTCCCTCCCCGGCTCCTTCCCCTTATTTATCTCATCCCTTTGGTTGTAAACAATCACCATCGTTACTATTAATTTAAAACCTTGAGTGCTTGAGAGAAAGGCAGGATGGAAATATTGCAAGTAAGGACAGCCTCTGCGTATCATTCAGCTGGTACCTTCTGGGAAATGCCCTGCGGCTGATTCCTAAGCCACAGTGTCCTCCTAGCTCAACCTTTTCCCTCCCTTTCAGTTCCTGGTGGCTGGGAAACCCATTACAACTGCTGTTCGGGAGCGGTGGGCTCCCCCGGGTGCCAAGTCGCAAAAGTAAGTTTCTTTTAAATTTCCTTGGTTTCCTTTTATCTCGCCCGTCCTCCGTCACGGAGCCCCAGGTGGCAGAAGCATGGTCGTTAGATCTAGGCGCAGGTCGTAGTTCACTGGTAGAGCTCCTGCCTTGCAGGCAGAAGGTCCTAGGCCCACTCCTGCCCTGGTCCCAATCCCCAGCTAGGACTGGGAATGCCCTCTTGCTTGAAACCTTGGGGAGCCCTGCCGGTCCCTGTGAACGTCAGCTAGACCATGTTACTCACCGGAGCAAGACGGTTTGAGCATCTTACTCCGATCCTGGTCCGACTGCACTGGCTTCCGATTAGTTTCCGGGCTCAATTCAAAGTGTTGGTTTTGACCTACAAAGCCTTAAACGGCTCGGGACCGCAATACCTCAAGGACTGCCTCTTCCCATATGAACCTACCTGGACCCTGAGATCATCTTCCGAGGCCCTCCTTCGTGTGCCTCCTCCTCGAGAAGTCCAGAGGGTAGCAACACAAGAACGGGGCCTACTCTGCAGTGGCTCCCCATTTGTGGGAAATTCTCTCCACAGGGACGTTCGCCTGGTGCCTTCATTATACACCTTTAGGCGCCAGGCACAAACGTTCCTTTTTAACCAGGCCTTTGGTTGATCTGTTTTGCATCCTATGCCCTTTTAAAATGTGGGGGTTTTTTTGGGGGGGGGCGTTATTGGGTTGTTAGGGATGCAGGTGGTACTGTGGGTTAAACCACAGAGCCTAGGGCTTGCCGATCAGAAGGTTGGCGGTTCGAATCCCCGCAATGACGGGGTGAGCTCCCGTTGCTCGGTCCCTGCTCCTGCCCACCTAGCAGTTCGAAAACACGTCAAAGTGCAAGTAGATAAATAGGTACCGCTCCGGCGGGAAGGTAAACTGCATTTCTGTGCACTGCTCTGGTTTGCCAGAAGCGGCTTAGTCCTGCTGGCCACATGACCCGGAAGCTGTACGCCGGCTCCCTCGGCCAGTAAAGCGAGATGAGTGCCGCAACCCCAGAGTTGGCTGCGACTGAACCTAATGGTCAGGGGTCCCTTTACCTTTACTTTATTGGGTTGTTGTTTTTATTTTTATTAGGTATTTTGTGTTTATATATCTTGATTTTATTCTGTGACTCGCCCTGAGACCCCTGGGTATAGGGTGGTATATAAATTCTAATAAGATGATTATGATGATGATGATAGACTGCCTTTAAGCCTGGAGGCTTCTCCACAAATTTGTCCCGATCCGCTTTCAAAGCCCATGTCCTCCTAAAGCCAGGCGAGGTGAAATAAGCCGTCTTCCTTCTCTCTTTGCCTCTCTAATTTCCTCCCCGCTCCTCCCTCTTTCAGCAACACGTTCACGACGGCAGGAAGGAGAGCTTGGAGGGTTTCGTGAAGACCTTTGAGAAGGTGCCCAGCGCGGACGGAAACCCAGGCATCTACGCCTTAGACTGCGAAATGGTTGGTGGAGCGTTCGATTGGGGCGAACTGGGGCGGTTTCGAAAAACGATAGCCATTAAAATCATAGGCTTAGGCAGCTCGAAAGAGGCTGCTTCTTTCAGCTTCGAACGTCTCTCTGTCTCTCTCTCTCTGTCTGCCTGTTTTGAAAAAAAGTTAACTAAAACTGTAGCTTTGTTCCTTAACTGCCGGGTCATACAGTGGAGCCTCGGAACTCGAGCACCTTTGAACTTGAACGTTTCGGCTCCTGAGTGGTCGAAACCCGGAAGTGAGTGTTCCGGTTTTTGAACGATTTTTGGAAGCCAAACGTCCGGCGCGGCTTCGAATTGGCTGTAGGACGGTTCTGGGAATCGAACGCATTCTGTATTCTGTTTGATAACCAAGGCACGACTCAATCTATCTATCTATTTATCTGTCTATCTTATCTGTCTATCTATCTATCTATCTATCTATCTGTCTATCATCGTATCTATCTATCTATCTATCTATCTATCTATCTATCTATCTATCTATCGATTATCTGTCTGTATGGCTGTCTATCTATATCTATCTTTATCATCTATCTATCATCTGTCTATTTATCTGTCTATCATCTATCTATCTATCATCTGTATGTCTATCTATCTATCTATCTATCTATCTATCTATCTATATCTATCTATATCTATCTATATATATCTATCATCTCATCTCTCTCTCTCTCATATCTATCATCTGTCTGTACGTCTATCTATCTATCTATCTATCTATCTATCTATCATCTATCTATCTATCTACATCATCTATCTATCTATCTATCTCTATCATCTGTCTGTATGTGTATCTATCTGTCTGTCTGTCTACCTGTCTATCTATCAATCATTCATCTATATCTATCTATCTATCTATCTATCTATCTATCTATCATCTATCTATCTATCTATCATCTATCTATATCTATCTATCATCTCATCTCTCTCTCTCATCATCTATCTATCATCTGTCTGTACGTCAGATAATCTATCATCTATCTATCTATCTATATCATCTATCTGTCTGTCTATCATTCATCTATCTATCATCTATCTATCTATCTATATCTATTGTGTCTGTTCTGAAAAAAGATAACTAAAATCGTAGCTCTCTTCCTTAACCGCTGGGAAACAGTCGGCCGGAAGAAGCAGCCTTGAAAGTTGTCAGAAATCTCTTTCCCCCCTGGTTCTCTGGACCCCAATTCGGTTTAATCTCTGGGTTGTTGAATCAGGCGAGGGTTTGGCAAATCGGGGATCAGGGCTGCCTGCGGAAAGGGAGACTTCCTGAGATACCCCCCCCCTCCAATATCTCTCTCTTATTCTTCGGCTCCCGCAGTGTTACACCAAGCAAGGCCTGGAGTTGACTCGGGTCACGGTGATCAACTCGGAGCTGAAAGTCGTCTATGACACTTTCGTCAAGCCTGACCACAAAGTTGTGGACTACAACACTCGGTGAGAATGCTTTCCTTTTCCCTTTCTCCTTCTGTGCTGGAACTCCTATTTGGGGACTTGCCTGGCATTTTCCCCGGCCCACGTAAGACCAGTCTGGATAGTTGGCCTTGGTGAAGATTTGACATTTTCATCCCCAAAAAGTTTTTGATTTGAGTTTCCGCTGAAAGGAGGCTGCATTTTAATGTTGTATTTTTAATCTTGTTTTTAAGTTGCGTTTCAATCAATTGTTTTTATACCTGGTGTTAGCCACCCTGAGCCCGGTCTTGGCTGGGGAGGGCAGGGTATAAATAAAATTTATTATTATTATAATCATCATCATCTTCAGTCTTTATTACGGTCCAGAGACCCAACAAATCGTTACAAATCAATACACAATTCATACAGCCTACCTCCAGGTTCAACAAGCATTTTGTTCAGAATATAGGGATTATTTGTTCTTGCAACCACCGATAAAAACTTTGCCACTGCTAATGTTCTAGCTTTATCTCAGCGGAGTTGATTACATCAAACCAGCACGGGTGGGCTCCGCTTCTGGCAGCACTTTTTACGGTAGTAAATAACTTGGGTAAGGTACAGCGGTGCCTCGCAAGACGAAATTAATCCGTTCCACGAGTCTCTTCGTCTTGCGGTTTTTTCGTCTTGCGAAGCACGGCTATCAGCGGCTTAGCGGCTATTAACGGCTTAGCGGCTTTAAGAAAAAGGAAACAAACTCGCAAGAACTCGCAAGACGTTTCGTCTTGCGAAGCAAGCCCATAGGGAAATTCGTCTTGCGGAACGACTCAAAAAACGGAAAACTCATTCGTCTTGCGCGTTTTTCGTCTTGCGAGGCATTCGTCTTGCGGGGCACCACTGTACCATATAGCTGGAAACATGCTATAGTAGTCCCAATCTTTAAGAGAGGCCACCCAAATGTACCCACCAGTTATAGGCCAATTAGCCTGCTCTCAACAATTGGGAAGCTGTATGCCCGTTTCCTCAGTAGCAAACTGACAACTTTTCTAAATGAACATAATATACTATCTGAAGCCCAGGCAGCCTTTCGTGAGAACCATTCAGCAACAGACCACTGTCTAATGCTGTCCTTCCTAGCCGAGAAGTATACCAGGCCTCTACAGGGTAAACTCTTTGTGGCCTTCATGGATCTGAAATCAGCGTTTGTCTTCATCCCCAGATCCCAGCTATGGTCCAAACTAAATCTGATTTTGCAGGACAAACGGCTCCTCTTTCACATAAAAGCCCTGTACAATAGAACCAAACTGCAGGTCTGATGCGGTCGACAGGGGCAGCTATCGAACAGCATCGAGATGACTGGGGGGGGGGTGAGACAGGGATGCATTTTGGCCCCCACATTGTTTTGTCTATTCTTATTATTATTAAGCATTAGGTGCAAACCGTACCCAGCTTCTTAACCTTCAGATTGCTGGCCTGTCTAAACCCTAGTTCTGTCTGCTCTGACGGCAGCAGGTCCTTCAGAGACTCCAACGTCTCCACCTCCCACGCTCAGCAGCCTCTTTGGCAGGCCAGCCAAATCAGCTTAGTTTTTCTTTTTAAAAAATCTTGTTTATTGATTTTTCACAAAAGACCGTAAGTTGACTTCCCATCCTCCCAATTTTAGTTTTTCCCTTAAGTTCCAAACTGTTTGTTTCCTCGGCTCCAAAATGAAACGGGGCAAATCCTTCCTTCCTTCCTTCCTTCCTTCCTTCCTTCCTTCCTTCCTTCCTTTCTTTCTTTTACGTAATTGTTTATTTCCTGCCTTTTTCTCAGCCTGAGACACTGTCCCACCATCTCATCCTCCGTCGTCCCCTTCTCCTTGTGCCCTCCATCTTTCCCAACATCAGGGTCTTTTCCAGGGAGTCTTCTCTTCTCCTGAGGTGGCCAAAGTCTTGGAGCCTCAGCTTCAAGATCTGTCCTTCCAGTGAGCACTCAGGGCTGATTTCCTTCAGAATGGAGAGGTTGGATCTTCTTGCAGTCCAGGGGACTCTCAAGAGTCTCCTCCAGCACCAGAATTCAAACGCATCAACGCCTTGATCAAGCAGCAATTTTGTACGACTGCCTTTGCAAGGGCGTGTATTCCCATTTCCTTGACGACGTTGATCTTTGTCTCCGCAGGTTTTCTGGCGTGACGGAGGCGGACCTGGAGAACGCCTCCATCACCTTGCGGGACGTCCAAGCCGTCCTCCTGAGCATGTTCAGCTCGGACACGATCCTGATCGGGCACAGCCTGGAAAGCGACCTGTTTGCGCTGAAGGTAACGTGACAGTTCTGGCGGGGCAGTTCTGCCTTCTGCTTGCTCTGGGGAAAGCCAGGCAGCGATGTATCAGCCGCATTTCCCCCCTTTGAGCGGCTTAACAGAGGAGTCTGTGCCCTGTACCCCATCCAGACTGAAGCAACTGAGCAACGCTCAATCAGGCGGGTATTCCCCAAACCCATCGCCGCGTCCCGTCCCCCAGTCCTACGGACAAACCCCAAACCCGTTGCCGTATCCACCAACCTGGTTTATTCCCAGAGCCTCAACTCTTCAAAGCATACCTTCTGTCTCCCTGATTCCCAACACACACGCACCACAGGGGGGGGGGGCAATCTGATTTTTTAGAGAGGGGGCCAATTTGAGAATGAGTTATTAACGGTGAATGGCCTTTTAGGCTTCCTCCATGTGAATAGGAGCTCGTTTTTTGAATAATAAGAATCACCGTATTTTTCTGTCTATAAGACGCCCCCTATTTGGGGGGAGGGGACGCGGGTGGCGCTGTGGGTTAAACCACACAGCGCCTAGGGGTTGCCGATCAGAAGGTCGGCGGTTCGGATCCCCGCAATGACGGGGTGAGCTCCCGTTGCTCGGTCCCAGCTCCTGCCAACCTAGCAGTTCGAAAGCACGTCAAAGTGCAAGTAGATAAATAGGTACCGCTCCGGCGGGAAGGTAAATGGCGTTTCCGTGCGCTGCTCTGGTTCGCCAGAAGCGGCTTAGTCCTGCTAGCCACATGACCCGGAAGCTGGACGCCGGCTCCCTCGGCCAATAAAGCGAGATGAGCACCGCAACCCCAGAGTCAACCACGAGTCAGCCACGACTGGACCTAATGGTCAGGGGTCCCTTTACCTATGAGGCCAAACTAAGATTTAGAAAAGGTTTAGGGGTATGTGTACCCCTGCGTCCGTCCGTCCCCCAGAAAAAAGCACTGGCTATTAAAAAATCACAGTGGGGGGAAAACCCATGACGCCGGCCAAGTCTTCTCTCGATTCCTGCAGCCCCTGTTAACTCGGCCGGCTCAGCTCTCCCCCGGGGGGCAGGCAGTGGATTGCAAGAGCAGGCGATGGCAAAAATCACGGCGTGGGAAAACCACAAATCCAGCCCATGCCTCTGCGTAGCCTGGTCCTTATTTCGGGCCTCGCGATCTATCAGTGTACATATTGCGATGTTTAGCCAGCGATGATATCACAAAGTTGACAGCCAGATAATTGCCCGGCCCAAGTGGGGGGTCCGAGGACACATTCCTGGTGGTGCGAGGGTTTCCACTGGTGCAGAAGAACTTAGCAGAAGTACCGTATTTTTCGCTCTATTTGCTGCACTGGATCATAGGAGAGGGAGAATAGGGGGGAATTTTTTTTTCTTGTTCTCCCCCTCAAAAACAAGGTGCGTTCAAGGTGCGTTCAATAGCAGGCCTTGCCGCTGCCCCCTGAGCTTGTGGGGCTGGCGGTGGGGAGAAGTGCTGCTTTTCCCCACCGCCAGCATCAAAGATCCCTGAAGCCTTTGGAGCACAGCTGCACTCCAAAGGCTTGAGGCTTCGGGGACATCCTTTGTAGCCTCCACCCTGCGGAGGCTTTGCGCAGCCATCCGAAAGCTGGAACAGCGAGACGGAGGGCTGCACACGCCCCGTCTCGCTGTTTTGGCTTCGGGGACAGTAGGCTGCTATCCGCAAGCCTTCAGAGCCCGATGGGAGTTCCTGCCGGGCTCCCAAGGCTTGCGGAGAGCTGCCCGAAGCCCAGGGTGCACAGCGCCGCGCTCCCCGGGCTTCAGGTTGCAGGCGGCTGTGCGCAAGCCTTGGGAGCCTAGAGGGAACTCCCGTCGGGCTCTGCAGGCTTGCAGATAGCTTCCTGAAGCCTGGAACGCGAGAGGGGTCGGTGCACACCGACCCCTCTCGCTCTCCAGGCTTCAGCAAAATCCTGCATTCGCTCCATAGGACGCACACACTTTCCCCCTTCATTTTTGGAGGGGAAAAAGTGCATCCTATAGAGCGAAAAATACGGTACTTGGGGGAAAGGGAAACCCTTTGACCCCGTCTGCGTCCGTCTCTCCTGGCAGCTCATCCACGGGACTGTGGTGGACACGGCTGTCGTCTTCCCTCACCGCCTGGGCTTGCCGTACAAGCGGGCGCTGCGCACCTTGATGGCCGACTACCTCAAGCGCATCATCCAGGACAGCGGTGAGATTTTGGAGGGGGGAGGGATGGGGAGCAAGGGAGGGAATCCGTGGGGTCTTCAGTCCGCCTTCCGCCCTCTCCGCTCCTGAGCAGCAAAGCCCTGGCCACTGAACACCAGCCTCTCTAAAGTCCTACAGCTCCAATTCCACACACCCCAGTGCCCTTTTCCCCATAAAGGAACAGCCTTACAGTCCCGCTTGGACTACTGCCATGGCCTCTACATGGGGCTGCCTTTGAAGGTCACCTGGAAACTATAACTGATCCGGAATGCGGCAGCTAGACTGGTGACTGGGAGCACCCGCCAAGACCATGTAACACCGGTCCTGAAAGACCTACATTGGCTCCCAGGACATTTCCGGGCACAATTCAAAGGGTTGGTGCTGACCTTGAAAGCCGGAAACGGCCCAGTAGACCTGAAGGAGCGTCTCCACCCCTATTGTCCATCCCAGACACTGAGGTCCAGCTCCGAGGGCCTTCTAGTCGTTCCCTCCCTGCGAGAAGAGAGATTGTGCAGGGAGCCAGGCAGAGGTCGCACAGTCTGGGAGTCATTTTGGACTCCTGGCTGTCCATGGATGGGCAGGTCAATTCTGTGTCCAGGGCAGCTCCACCTGGGACGCAGAATGAGACCCTCCCTGCCCGCAGACTGTCTGGCCAGAGTAGTGCATGCTCTGGTTATCTCCTGCTTGGACTACTGCAATGCGCACTCCGTGGGGCTACCTTTGAGGGTGACCCGGAAACTGCAACTAATCCAGAATGCGGCAGCCAGACTGATGACTGGGAGCGGCTGCTGAGACCATATAATGCGGGTCCTGAAAGACCTACATTGGCTCTCAGGACGTTTCCGGGCACAATTCAAAGTGTTGGTGCTGACCTTGAAAGCCCTAAACGGCCTCGGTCCAGTATACCTGAAGGAGCGTCTCCACCCGCATCGTTCAGCCCGGACGCTGAGGTCCCAGAGCCAAGGGCCAAGATTGATTGAATTTATATACCGCCCTATACCCAGAGGTCTCAGGGCGGTTTACAGAAAACATCACAATATGTAAATTCAAAATAAGAACAATGACCCAAAGAGCCACATTTTAAAAGGGTATAGGATGCCGATGAGGTCAACCAAAGGCCTGGTTAAAAAGAAACGTTTTTGCCTGGCGCCTAAAGGTGTATAATGAAGGCACCAGGCGAACGTCCCTGGGGAGAGCATTCCACAGACGGGGGGCCACTGCAGAGAAGGCCTGTTCTCATATTGCCACCCTCCGGGACCTCTCGAGGAGGAGGTACAGGAAGGAGGGTCTCAGAAGATGATCTCTGGGTCCGGGTAGGTTCATATGGAAAGAGGCGGTCCTTGGGGTATTGCAGTCCCTCTCCGCCCCACCCCAATTCCTTCCCATCTTCCTGAGTCCCTCTTTGGTCGCCCCAAGGCAACGGTGACCAAACTCAGCCCTCCAGCTGTTTTGGAACGACAGCTCCCATCATCCCTAGCTAACAGGACCAGTGGTCAGGGATGATGGGAATTGTAGTCCCAAACACCTGGAGGGCCGAGTTTGGCCACCACTGCCGCAGAAGATGAGTCACAACGTCCTGCGTTCTCTCTTTGTTTTTCTTCCCGGCAGTGGAAGGCCACGACTCGAGCGAGGACGCCCGGGCGTGCATGGAACTGATGATCTGGAAGATCAAGGAAGACGCAAAAGTGAAGCGGTGATAGAGGAGCGGCCTCCGCCGTTCTTTCTCCTTTGCCTCTTCCGCTTTTACCGGTGCAGTGCAATAATGATAATAATAATAATAATAATAATGATAACGGCCTCTGGGGAGTCTGGACCTTCCCCCCCTTCTGTGTTCGCAGGTATCCCTGCGTAGCTGCTGCTGGTGGCGTCACCACTCCTCTGCCGTCACACTGAGAAAGCGTGTGACCTCGCGAGGCTGGCCGTGACGCCCCCGTCCCCCACAACCTGTAGGCCCGCCGGAGAACTCCAGGATAAAATCTGGGCGGCGCCTAACTCCCCGAAACCCCGTCCCGCTCGCGAACCTCGAAAAACGGAAACTTCGCTTCTCCTTTGGGGACTTAACGTGGGGCTCCCTGTGCGCCGCCACATGTTGGGAAGTCGGCCGCAGTGACTCGGGCAAGCTGCGGAGGCTCCGATCCCTCCAAACCCGCAACCCCAGGGGAGAAGGCGGAGGCGCCGTGCGGTTGGCAGGGCAGCAGAACTGCCGGCATGGATATACGTTTGAGTCCCGGCTGTGGGTACGGCAGGGCATTGCGCTCGCGCCAGGAGCACTGGGGGCCTTCGGTGCAGCCGGCTGGTGCCGACCCACAGGAAATGGGCCCCCTTGCAAAGAGGGGGTTCCCCTCACCCCGTCTCTCAGCGCAGCAGGCCCCCCCGGTCTCTGCTGCCTGCATCATCGGACTCCTTCCCGAGGCAGAGGGTTGCCCCATCGGATTGCCCCGGATAAGGGGCTGGCAGTCGTTCCCATGACGGGTCCACCGCCCGCCACCCGAGACCCCGAATCGGCAGTTGCGCAAGTCCTCCAGGGTGGAAAATGGGGCGTGAGCGTGGCAGAGTCTCTGCAGGGACCCTTACGATTCGTCCGCCTTCGCAACTGCAAATCCAGGGAACTCCACTGTTCAGAGCATATCGCACTTCACTTCCAAGCTCAACCACGACTTTTAAAAAAACACTAGGAAACACTTCTTCCTAATAATTGCTAATCGCTGCTCTGTGAACGCCCCGTGGGGAAACCTAACCCAGCTCGCTTTGGGGGGGGGCATGCAGGTGGAAATATTTGCCTTGGCGTAAAACGGAAAGGGGTGTTGATGGTTGAATCCACCTCCTCAAATTCACACACGCCCAGTTATCCGTGAGTGTAAATAGCAATGTTCTAGGAACAGAGCGAGTTAGAAGACAGGGTGGGGTGGGGTGGGGTGTTGGTTATCTATTTAAAACAAGGGGGCAATTCTGCACTACAAGCTATTTTAGCTGACAAAACTCTTCCCTCCTCTGTCCCCCGAATTTTCATTTAAGGAGAGAACCTAAAATGCTCTCTCAGTTCAAATGTTTCCCAACGCCGTCAGAAGCCGTTCATTCCCTTTAAATACCAGTTCCATGTTTTTGCTGCTCCCAATCTGCCCTCTTCCTTCCTTCCTTCCTGGGTAATAAGAGGAGAAAGCAGGTCTCCTCAGCCCCTGGGGAAAAAACCCCTATTATTATTATTAATAATAATAACCTTAGCGTAGGTCGACCTCCTCCACAGCTGACCTCAGCCGTTCCCTGGTTGACGATTCCCAAATCTCCTTTGTTTTGTTAACACTGTACAGTTAATTAAAAAAAAAAAAAACGGGCTCTGTAGACTTTGTATATGCAGAACTGGTAAAAACCTGTTAACACTATTTTGTAAATGGTTTTTTTTTTTAATAAATAAACAAAAAATCCTGGCTATTTGTGGAAAGCACGGTTGGTTGTTTTAGAGATTATCTCTCTCTCTCTCTCTCTGTGTGTGTGTGTGTGTGTGTGTTATTCTGCTTACTGGAGAGTGTATCGGGGATAAAGGGGTGTGTGTGTGGATAATCCTGAGATTTTATTTTTGAAAGGCCACAACTTTGCCGAACGTTTCACCTGCGAAAAGCCAGAAACCTTCAAGTTTAAATCAGAGAGGGTCTTGGGTTTCCTCCATACTTGGTCGAAGTACCAGCTGTGTGTGCAAGAATTTGGAAGAACGCAGTCCCTCTTGAGACAGCTGAATGCTTCTTCTTAGATAGGGGGTATGGATCCCAGATAACCACTGGAGGGGGGGGGGTTCTCCTATTAAGAGGAGCCATTCCCCTCCTGAGAGTCCACAAGGCAGATTCCTGTCTTCATTCTCCTTCACCGTTGGATGAACACTCTATGATGTCACGACAGGCGAGCCAATCAGTGGCACAGGCTTCAACCCCGCCCTGAAAATGCATTCACTTTTTGCATTCTCTCTCTCCCTCCTGCAGGAGGAGTGCCATTGTTGTTGTTTAGTCGTTTAGTCGTGTCTGCCTCTTCATGACCCCCTGGACCAGAGCACGCCAGGCCCTCCTGTCTTACACTGCCTCCCACAGTTTGGTCAAACTCATGTTCATAGCTTCGAGAACACTGTCCCACCATCTCGTCCTCTGTCGTCCCCTTCTCCTTGTGCCCTCCATCTTTCCCAACATCAGGGTCTTTTCCAGGGAGTCTTCTCTTCTCATGAGGTGGCCAAAGTCTTGGAGTCTCAGCTTCAGGATCTGTCCTTCCAGTCAGCACTCAGGGCTGATTTCCTTCAGAATGGAGAGGAGTGCCATAGTTCGCACTATTTGCATTCTCTCGCTCCGGCATAGTTTGCACGGCGCGAAGAACCCCTTCCATTTCCCCTCCATCCCCCAGCTTCCAGCTCCATCGCATCTTCACAAGTTCCGGCGTTGGGAGGAAAGCCGCTCTCTGAACGGCTCTCTCCACGCCGGGCACGGTTTTGGAAACCTGACGTGTCGCCTCCCAACTCGCTCGAGGAGTCTGGATCGCGGAGGAAAAATCGGAACGAAACCCACTGGGCCGTCCACTCTGGCATCTCGCCTTCAGGAGGTGGGGGTCAGAGGTCAGGCAGAGCCAGCCGGGTCTTTTTGCGATGGAGACGTTGCTGCGTTAAACATGCCTATTTTAAGCCTGTTTGCCCCCCTGGCTGGGTTCCTCGTGGGGGTCAGCCCCCGATCGCCACCCCTACGCCAGAGCCTCCCATTGTCCACGCTATCGATCAGGGTGCTGAGCCTCATTAAAACCACTTCTCCGGTTAATTTCCATCTTGTAAGCTCCTTTTGGCTGGCAAATGTGGGATGGACGGTCACAGAAGCGGGGAGGGTGGCTGGCCAGCCAAGAGTCTCCCGCTGAGATATCGAAGGACCTGTCACAACCCATTTGCGCCTCGTGGTGTCTGAAGGGGGCTGCATTGCAAAGAAATGTCCCTGAGTCGAAAGCTCCCCACTGAATCGACCACCGGTTCAGTGTTTTGGGGGATTTCGTCGTCCCATTTCATCTCTCCCCTTCCCCTCTTCCAGCGACAGCTTCGGAATCGCCACCAAAGCTTCCTTAGTTTGCCAGTTCCGTGGCTGCATTTGAAGATTGCTTCAGTTTGCAGCCAGGAACTTCGGACGCTCATCTCCAATCAGGTGATATTTGGCCAATAATAATAATTACCATTCTATAATAATAATAAAAAAATTGTCCAGTAGCACCTTAAAGACCAACATGCACATGAAAGCTTATACCAAGAACAAACTTAGTTAGTCTCATAAGGCGCTAATGGGCAATTTTTTAATTTTTATATATATTTTGACTGCATCAGACCAACATGGCTACCTATCTGAATCTAGTACTATTGCAGTGGTACCTCTGGTTATGTACTTAATTTGTTCCGGAGGTCCGTTCTTAACCTGAAACTGTTCTTAACCTGAAGTACCACTTTAGCTAATGGGGCCTCCCGCTGCTGCCGCCCCGCCAGAGCACGATTTCTGTTCTCCTCCTGAAGCAAAGTTCTTAACCCGAGGTACTATTTCTGGGTTAGCGGAGTGTGTAACCTGAAGCGTATGTAACCTGAAGCTTCTGTAACCCGAGGTACCACTGTATTATATTATTATTCTTTGATGATCACTCGTAGCTGAGTAAGATTGTCTTCGATAAACACGGTTTTAACAATGAGTCTGTAAGTGACTATGGAGGCCAATTCTGGATCCACACGTCCTTCCACAGTGGGGACATTGGTTTCCGGGCAGGAGTTGATCCCGGTGAGGGTTTGCCAAGCGTGACTTCCTCTTAGCACGTTTCTCCCTCGCGTCCTGAGTTTGAGTGTCTTCAAAGCCCAGGACACCTTTGGTCAAGGCTGTTCTCCAACTAGAGCACTCGCAGGCCAGTGTTTCCCAGTTGCCGGTGTTTATACTACATTTTTTTAGATTTGCCTTGAGAGAGTCTTTGAACCTCTCTTGTTGACCACCACCATTACGCTTCCCATTTTTAAGTTCGGAATAGAGTAGAGACATCACCTTGCCAACAAAGGTCCGTATAGTCAAAGCTATGGTTTTCCCAGTAGTGATGTATGGAAGTGAGAGCTGGGCCATCAAGAAGGCTGATCGCCGAAGAATGGATGCTTTTGAATTCTGGTGCTGGAGGAGACTCTTGAGAGTCCCATGGACTGCAAGAAGATCCAACCTCTCCATTCTGAAGGAAATCAGCCCTGAGTGCTCACTGGAAGGACAGATCCTGAAGCTGAGGCTCCAATACTTTGGCCACCTCAGGAGAAGAGAAGACTCCCTGAAAAAGACCCTGATGTTGGGAAAGATGGAGGGCGCAAGGAGAAGGGGACGACAGAGGATGAGATGGTTGGATGATGTTCTTGAAGCGACCAGCATGAGTTTGACCAAACTGCGGGAGGCAGTGGAAGACAGGAGGGCCTGGCGTGCTCTGGTCCAGGGGGTCACAAAGAGGCGGACATGACTAAATGACTAAACAACAACAAAGTTCCAAGTCTGGGAACCTCTGGACTCGATGATCCTCCATTGCAGGAGGTTACACTCGACGACCCTCTGCGATCCTTAGGATCCCTTCCTACGATTCTGTGATTCTTTTGCCTGGCCTGGACGGTCCAGCAATTCAGCCTCGTTGGATAGTCTGCGAGTTTTAGTGTTAGGAGAGGTGGAGAAAAGATCTTTCCTGTAGCTACTTGGTCGTGCATCCTTTTATAAACCACTTTTTCCTTGCCTTTTCCCCAAACTTAAAAAAGCCCCAAACCCCACAGCCCTTCTACATAAGGGAATCGCTATGTCCCCACCAGGACTGTAGAAAGCCGTGTTGATTCACAGAAGGCTAGCAGTTGGGAAGGGGGCAATCTCCCAGTTCGGCTGTCCCAGCAGTGTGGGGTTTTTTAGAGGGGACCCCCGCTGTGAAGCATTCAGGATCCTTTCGTTCAGCTTAACCCCCTCCGCGCAGCCACGAGGCCGTAGGGGTCAGGGGTGATCGGGAGTGATCGATCCCACCTTTTGAAAGGCAATTTCATTCCTATAAAACTAGGTTTTGTTCCCAGACAGCCGGAGCAAATCGTGGGGGGTGGGCACGGTCATCTAAAAGCGTAGGGCACGTAAAAAGGGGTTTTTTTGGAGTGGGGTGGGGGAGCTTAGCGAGCCAACGGATCGATCAGGAATCAGGAAGCTGATTAGAGGATGGAGGTAAGCTCTTTAGCGAGCCACGTCTGAAGGGTGCAAAGCCATTGATCTCCTGAGCACATCTGTGCTCTTGTTAACTATTTTTTTTTGGGCAGTTTTTACTATTTGCACCTGGGGCGGATGTTTGCTTGTTTCAATGCGCACATCTCGAATCTGCTCTTCCCGGACCAGATCCGTGAGCCCCAAAGCGCTGTTCTCCCTCCAAGCTAGTTCTCCAACCAAAGAACATGTGCAAAGGCCCTTTTCTGGGCCAAACCACATACCAAAAAAAGCCATGAAAAATGAATGCATGGCTGTTTCGATGGCACAATCCGGACATGGAAGTTAGTGTGGCAAATATCAGCTGGTGATGTTCACATTTTTGGCTTGCCACTTGCCTATATCCATTTCTTTATTAGCATCTGTGATCTTGTAGCTTATTTTGGAGAGGTTTACAACAAGAAAGAAAAATCAGTTCTGAGATGCTCCCAGGCCTCAGGTTCACAATCTAAAGAAAACAATGCAACACGCAAGAAACTTAGGATTGAGAGGGAGGGAGAAAGCAAGCTCACAGGCACATGGAATTTTATGATGATAATAATGATTTATTATTTATACCCCGCCCATCTGGCTGGGTTTCTCCAGCCACTCTGGGCGGCTACCAACAGAATATTAAGAACACCAAACATTGAAAACTACTAAAATACAATAATTCATCAAATGTTAAAAGCTTCCCTAAACAGGGCTGCCTTCAGATGTCTTCTAAAAGTCAGATAGCTGTTTATTTCCTTGACATCTGATGGGAGGGCGTTCCATCCCCTGAGAAGGCCCTCTGCCTGGTTCCCTGTAACCTCGCTTCTCGCAGGGAGGGAAACAGCAGAAGGCACTAGGGAGAAGGACCCCGGTGTCCGGGGTGGAGACGCTCCTTCAGGTCTACTGGGCCATTTAGGGCTTTAAATGTCAGCACCAACACTTTGAATTGTGTTCGGAAACGTCCTGGGAGCCAATGTAGGTCTTTCAGGACTGGTGTTATATGGTCTCCACTCCCAGTCCCCAGTCTGGCTGCTGCATTTTGGATTAGTTGTAGTTTCCGGGTCACCTTCAAAGGCAGCTCCATGGAGAGCGCATGGCAGTAGTCCAAGTGGGAGATAACCAGCGCATGCACCACTCTGGCCAGACAGTCTGTGGGCAGGCTCCTCTCTGTCCTAAACATCATCGCATAGAACAGGGAGGTGTTCTTTGCGAACCCTCCACCGAAACTGGGTGGTTTCCCCAATTGCTTGCACATCTGTGGGCCTCCACATCTCCCGGTGCCTTGGTGGGTTCGCATTTTGACCATCCCATGCTGGCTGAGGAGGAAATCGTCTCTCCAAGCCCTCTCCACGCTTGTCAGACCTTGTTAGCGTCCCCAGCAAAGAAGTCATCTCTTTTTCTGCCCCTGTACACCCCCCCCCAGCCTCCGAATGCAAAATCCCCTCTGCAAAGGATTAGGGGCCCCAAGGTTTTGCTGTCCTGGCTTTGCCTAAACTCAAATCCCCCCCAGTCTAATATCCCTTGTACTGCAAGATCCCAAAAGCACCTGGACTAAAATGGTCTATCCAAAACTTCACTCTGGTGGTTTATCACCACAACAGCTACTCACTTTGGGTTTTAGTAAAGCAAACCGTCTAATCTGTCAGCGCCAGGACACTGGTGGCGCTGTGGGTTAAACCACAGAGCCCAAGACTTGCCAATCAGAAGGTCGGCGGTTCGAATCCCCGCAATGACGGGGTGAGCTCCTGTTGCTCGGTCCCCCTGCTCCGGCCAACCTAGCAGTTCGAAAGCACCTCAGAGTGCAAGTAGATAAATAGGTACCGCTCCGGCAGGAAGGTAAACGGCGTTTCCGTGCGCTGCTCTGGTTCGCCAGAAGCGGCTTAGTCCTGCTGGCCACATGACCCGGAAGCTGTACTCCGGCTCCCTCGGCCAGTAAAGCGAGATGAGCGCCGCAACCCCAGAGTCGGCCACCACTGGACCTAATGGTCAGGGGTCCCTTTACCTTTCGAGCGTCAGAACAGCTTGGCCACAATAAGGAAATTTTGCCCATGGCATGACTATTTTTCTTCCCATTTCCACTCTCTGGCACCCGATCTGCATAACCGAGCAATTCTAAAATATAGACGTGCTTTTACTCTCGCAGGATGCCCTCGGCTGGACTTGAGGGACAATGCCAACAGATCCCACACGAAAAACGTCCCTCTGGAGACGGCAGTCCTGAATCGGTGGCACATGCCCTTCTGGCTTGCCCTCTTGATAAAGGCTTGAGGACTGAGATTATCAACCCTCTTTTATCGTCCATCTCGGGTCACCCAGCCACTGCCCCAGGGTCCTTTTGAGGCAAGGAAGAAGGGCTACCCCTATGCTATTCATATAATCAGTTATCAGAAATCAATATATTCATATATGCTCACACATAATCAAGGCTTACAGTATTTTATAATCCATTTTGAATCAAAGGGAAGCTGTGCCTTAGCTAACTGCATATTGCTTGAAACAGCAAGATTAAGAGCTGACCTTTCCCCTACAAACATCTGTGAACCCTGGACATGGGGAAGACGTGAATCAGAGATTCTGGTACAAAATCCCCTCAGATACAGGCTAAATTAATCCACAGAACAGGAAGAGCAAAACCACAAATTCTCCAACCCCCCTGTCCTGTCATAACTAGGGCAGAGGTTAGACAGAGCGTCACTGCAAGCATCGGAAAGCAGAACTTGAACTCGGTGTTTGACCAGTGCTTGACCAGGAGCTGGAAGCACAGCAAGAAGCTTCCTAATTGGCTATTCTTTGCTGACAATATCGTGACTGTCTCATGGTTGTCTCATGATCTATGATTTGCTGCAGTGGCGTAGCGTGGGTTGTCAGCACCTGGGGCAAGGCAAGTAATTTGCGCCCCCTAACCTGTGGATTTGCCCTAACCCCAGATGTTGCGCCCGGTGCGGCCGGCCCCCCCTGCACCCCCACGCTACGCCACTGATTTGCTGTGATCTACTCAGGTATAAAGACCTCTGGATTTCTGTCAATCGGGGTCCCAGTTCCTTTTGGAAGAGATTCCAAACTGGGTCCTTATTGCCTGGCAATAAACTTCACCTTCATTTTCTCCATTTGCTGAGTCTGCCTGATCCTTATTTTGCACCCACTGAGTACCTGCTCACGTTCACTTGCTTCACTTTCTCTGGGCAGGTCAAGATGAGCAGGTGAACGCAAAGGTGGCAAGGTTTTTTAGCTGGGGCAATCAGAATAAGATCCACTATTGATTCAAAGCCCTAAAATGTATTGTATATAATTGACTATTTATTTCTATTCATAGAATCATAGAATCATAGAGTTGGAAGAGACCACAAGGGCCATCGAGTCCAACCCCCTGCCAAGCAGGAAACACCATCAGAGCACTCCTGACATATGGTTGTCAAGCCTCTGCTTAAAGACCTCCAAAGAAGGAGACTCCACCACACTCCTTGGCAGCAAATTCCACTGTCGAACAGCTCTTACTGTCAGGAAGTTCTTCCTAATGTTTAGGTGGAATCTTTTTTCTTGTACTTTGGAACCATTGCTCCGTGTCCGCTTCTCTGGAGCAGCAGAAAACAACCTTTCTCCCTCCTCTATGTGACATCCTTTTATATATTTGAACATGGCTATCATATCACCCCTTAACCTCCTCTTCTCCAGGCTAAACATGCCCAGCTCCCTTAGCCGTTCCTCATAAGGCATCGTTTCCAGGCCTTTGACCATTTTGGTTGCCCTCCTCTGGACACGTTCCAGTTTGTCAGTGTCCTTCTTGAACTGTGGTGCCCAGAACTGGACACAGTACTCCAGGTGAGGTCTGACCAGAGCAGAATACAGTGGCACTATTACTTCCCTTGATCTAGATGCAATACTCCTATTGATGCAGTCCAGAATTGCATTGGCTTTTTTAGCTGCCGCGTCACACTGTTGGCTCATGTCAAGTTTGTGGTCAGCCAAGACTCCTAGATCCTTTTCACATGTACTGCTCTCAAGCCAGGTGTCACCCATCTTGTATTTGTGCCTCTCATTTTTTTTGCCCAAGTGCAATACTTTACATTTCTCCCTGTTAAAATTCATCTTGTTTGTTTTGGCCCAGTTCTCTAATCTGTCAAGGTCGTTTTGAAGTGTGATCCTGTCCTCTGGGGTGTTAGCCACCCCTCCCAGTTTGGTGTCATCTGCAAATTTGATCAGGATGCCCTTGAGTCCATCATCCAAGTCGTTGATAAAGATGTTGAATAAGACCGGGCCCAAGACAGAACCCTGTGGCACCCCACTAGTCACTCTTCTCCAGGATGAAGAGGAACCATTGATGAGCACCCTTTGGGTTCGGTCAGTCAGCCAGTTACAAATCCACTGAGTGGTAGCATAGTCAAGACCGCATTTTACCAGCTTCTTTACAAGAATATCATGGGGCAACTTGTCAAATGCCTTGCTGAAATCAAGGTAGGCTACATCCATTGCGTTCCCTTCATCTACCAGGGTTGTAATTCTGTCAAAAAACGAGATCAGGTTCGTCTGACATGACTTATTTTTCAGAAATCCATGCTGACTATTGGTGATCACAGCATTCCTTTCTAGGTGCTCACAGACTGTTTGCTTAATGATCTGCTCCAGAATCTTCCCTGGTATTGATGTCAGACTGACTGGGCGGTAATTATTTGGGTCCTCTCTTTTCCCCTTTTTGAAAATAGGGACAACATTTGCCCTCCTCCAGTCTGCCGGGACTGCGCCTGTTCTCCAGGAATTCTCAAAGATGACTGCCAGTGGTTCTGAGATCACATCTGCCAGTTCTTTTAATACTCTTGGATGCAGTTCATCTGGCCCTGGAGACTTGAATACATCTAAACTAGCCAAGTATTCTTGTACTATCTCCTTAGTTATTCTGGGCTGTGTTTCCTCTGCTGAATCATTTGCTCCAAATTCTTCAGGTCGGGCATTGTTTTCTTTATCGGAGAAGACTGAGGCAAAGAAGGCATTGAGGAGTTCAGCCCTTTCTGTGTCCCCTGTTTGCATTTCACCATCTTCTCCTCTGAGTGACCCCACTGTTTCTTTGTTCTTCCTTTTGCTACGAACATACCCATAAAAGCCTTTTTTGTTGCTTTTAACCTCTCTAGCAAGCCTGAGTTCATTCTGTGCTTTAGCTTTTCTGACTTTGTGTCTACACGTGCTGGCTATTTGTTTGAATTCCTCTTTGGTGGTTTCCCCCCTTTTCCATTTTTTGTACACATCCTTTTTTAATCTTAACTCAGTTAAAAGTTCTTTAGATAGCCACCCTGGCTTCTTTAGGCACCTTCCATGTTTCCGTCTTATTGGTATTGCCTGAAGTTGTGCTTTTACTATCTCCCTCTTAACAAACTCCCAGCCATCATGAACTCCCTTTCCTTTTAGTATTACTGTCCATGGGATCTCACCCAGCACTTCCCTAAGTTTTATGAAGTCGGCTTTCTTAAAGTCAAGAAATTGAGTCCTAGTATGCTTGGCTGCTCCTTTCCGCTGTATAGTAAACTTCAGAAGAGCATGATCACTCGCGCCTAATGATCCTTCCACTTCTACCCCACTAACCAGGTCATCAACATTGGTTAGGACCAGATCTAAAATGGCTGTTCCTCTTGTTGCTTCTCCCACTTTCTGGACAACAAAGTTGTCTGCAAGGCCAGTGAGGAATCTGTTTGACCTTATGCTCTTGGCTGAGTTTGACATCCAGCAAATATCCGAGTAATTGAAGTCCCCCATTACTACTATCTCCCTTCCTTTTGCATGCTTGGCCATCTGTTCCAGGAAGGCATCATCTATGTCCTCCGTTTGGCTTGGGGATCTATAGTAAACTCCCACAATGAGGTCCCTGTTATTCATCTCTCCCTTAATTTTGACCCAAATGCTCTCACTTCGGCTTTGAGGTTCTAAATCTTGGATCTCTTCACAGGTATACATATCCCTAACATATAACGCCACTCCTCCTCCTTTCTTGTCTGGTCTGTTTCTCTGAAATAGATTGTAACCCTCCATTATTACATTCCAGTCGTGGGACTTATCCCACCAGATTTCAGTGATGCCTATTATGTCATATTTAGTTTGTTGTACCAAGAGCTCAAGCTCATCGTTTATTACCCATGCTTTGCGCATTAGTGTACAGACATTGAAGTCCATTAATCATTCTTCGTATGTCGTATTGTTGTTTTATTGCTGCGGCCGATGGCTGACGCAAATGTAGATCCATTCATTCATACCTGTCCAGGCGAGAGTGGGGCTTCTTTTTAAAATGGACAGGAGAGAGGTGGTGGTGATGGTGATCTTTTTACATGCTCAGAAAACTTTACTCCTTGGAAAGCCTAAAGACCACTCTGAGCCAGCAGTTATGCCTTAGCAGAACTGGAATGACACTTGCGAACGCTAAATACTATTTACATGTTTTACTATTTTATTGTTGTTAGCCGCCCTGAGCCCAGCTTCGGCTGGGGAGGGCGGGAAATAAATAAAATTTATTATTATTATTATTATTATTATTATTATTATTATTAAATAAATGTAACAAATATCTTAGTAGGATGTATGAAAAAGGATACAAAATAAAACTGCGAGATAATACCACAACGATAGAAAAAGAACGATTGGAAGTTTCTTGTAAAAAAAAAAAAAAATATTTGAAGGACATGATGTTGTCCTTTGATAAATCTTTGGTTTTCTTTTCATTATTTTTTCTTTTTTCATATTTTTTTCTTGCTTTTAAGTCATGAAGTCCCCCCCCCCTATTTTTATTTAACCTTGTTATACCTACCCTAGTTGTATGTTTGTATTTTAAACCTATCTATCTATCTATCTATCTATCTATCTATCTATCTATCTACACATATATGTATATATATATATAGGTAGGTACACACACACACACACACACACACAAACACACACACAAATTTGGCTGAGCTCTGGTTAAGTTCCTACTAGTTTTGGGGAGGGGTGCAGGAGGAAAGTTGGGGGGGAGAGGTCGGAGTTTGACACGTGCCCCTCGCTTACAACACGCCTTCCCCCAAATCCCCCAAGCTGTTAAATAGCAGAGGATGAACAGGAGCTGGGAGTTAGAGCCATGAAGGCGAGGGAGTGAAGAAGGAAGAGAGAAAGAAACAGAGATCTTGCGAGTTGGTGAGTGATTTATGTGGGGGTGCAAACCTGGAAGGAAGGGTTCCGGTTTGCGGACTTTTTCTGGAAGCCGAACGTGCTCCGTTTTGAGTGTAATGCTGAGGTCTGTCTTTTTTTCCCTATTTATTTTGCGTTTTTGTTTTTGTGGCTCTTTTTCATTTTGTTTTTGCGACTGCATGGAACCCAGTTCAGCTCCTGGTGGATCGATTGTGTGACTGCAGTACACTGTTTATTGATTTCATTTTATGGATCATCGGTCTCGTTAGAAAGCAAAATCCATGTTGAATTGCTGTTTTAGGGGTTGTTTTTAAAAGCCCGGAACGGATTAATCTGTTTTGAATTCCTTTCTATGGGGAAGCGAGCCTTGGTTTTGGAACGCTTTGGTTTTGGAATGGAATTTCCGGAACGGATTAAGTTTGACAGCCAAGGTACCACTGTGTGTATGTGTGTGTGTGTTTGTGTGTGATCCTAAAAGAAAATTATTATTATTATTATTATTATTATTATTATTATTATTACAGTGCTACCTCTGGTTGCGAATGGGATCCGTTCCGGAGGCCCGTTTGCAACCTGAACACAACGCAACCTGCGTCTGCGCGTGCTCGATTCGCCGCTTCTGCACATGCGCATGACGTCATTTTGCGCATCTGCACATGCGCGAGTGGTGAAACCCGGAAGTAACCCGTTCCATTACTTCTGGGTGGCCGCGGGACACAACCTGAACACGCTCAACCTGAAGGTATGTAACATGAGGTATGACTGTATTATTATTTTATTTTAAGAAGACCTACTCCCTCTGAAAGGGACGCAGGTGGCGCTGTGGGTTAAACCCAAGAGCCTAGGACTTGCCAATCAGAAGGTCGGCGGTTCGAATCCCTGCGATGAACGGGGTGAGCTCCCATTGCTCGGTCCCTGCTCCTGCCAACCTAGCAGTTCGAAAGCACGTCAAAGTGCAAGTAGATAAATAGGTACCGCTCCGGCGGGAAGGTAAACGGCGTTTCCGTGCGCTGCTCTGGTTCGCCAGAAGCGGCTTAGTCATGCTGGCCACATGACCCGGAAGCTGTACGCCGGCTCCCTCGGCCAATAAAGCGAGATGAGCGCCACAACCCCAGAGTCGGCCACGACTGGACCTAATGGTCAGGGGTCCCTTTACCTTTACCTTTACTCCCTCTGAAGCTGCCTCTTGCAGACTTTGCCAGGTTCTTTGGCTAATACATTTGCCTCCCTCTATTCTTCTAGACAAAAGAGGACCATGTACCATATAACTGGCAGCGTCGCTTTCCCGCTGATGACATCTCCATCTCTCGTGTACGCAGTACCACCCCATCTTCCGCAAGCTCCGGGAGGGTGCTGCTCCCCCTTTCCGCTGGCACCCTCGACTCAACTCACGCCTTTCTGCGCCGTCCCCGCCATGGATCACCTGGCAGGTAAAAGGGGCTGGGCTGGCTGCCCTCCAAGGTGGGCTGTTGGTTCTGCAAAACGGGGTTGTTGGGCGGTCGAGATCAGTCACAGAACTGTAGAATTGTAGAATTGAAAAGGGACCCCCTGGGGTCATCCAGCTCAACCCCCGGGGATGCCGACCAAAGCATCCCAGACAGATGGCCCCTTAGGAGAAAAGGGTCTTAAGTCTGCCCCCCGCACCTGCCTGCCTTCTTACTTACAAACAGCTCGGATAGTGGCCCTGCTTGCCTGCCATCTTCCTCACCCTCCTTAGTCTCTGTGCTGCTCCTTGTAATAATAATAATAATATTTTTTTTTAAATACATATTTATTAAAGTTTTTTTGAATACAAATGCATAAATAAACAACATTACTTATATCATAACATAATTTCATCATTTCTTTGGACTCCCTCACATCTCCCGCTCCCACTTACATTGTTACGAAATTTTTTTCCAAGCAAATTACCCACTTGTTTGCGATCTTATCTCCACTCATTTAAATAAAATCTAACAATTCTCCAAGAAATTTATATTTTCCTTAATCTCACTTATCGTCAAATTCAGATCTAATTCAGTGGTAGGCAGTTATTTGTGATCTAGCATCCTTCTTAACATTCAACCAAATTACAATATTTTTGTAGATAAATCTTGAATTTCCTCCAGTCTTCCTCAACCCTCTCGTGTCCCAGGTCTCGGATTCTACCAGTCATCTCGGCCAGTTGCATATAGTCCATCAGCTGCATCTGCCACTCTTCCAGTGTGGGTAGATCTTGAGTTTTCCAGCTCTTAGCGATGAGTATCCTTGCTGCCATTGTTGCATACATAAAAAATGTTAGATCCTTCTTTAACACCTTCTGGCCGACAATACCCAGAAGGAAGGCCTCTGGTTTCTTAGTGAAGGTATACTTAAATACCTTTTTCAACTCATTATATATCATTTCCCAGAAGGCCTTCACTTTAGGGCAGGTCCACCAGAGGTGAAAGAATGTTCCTTCATGTTCTTTACATTTCCAACATTTATTATCAGATAAATGGTATATTTTGGCAAGTTTAACTGGGGTCATGTACCATCTATATATCATTTTCATTACATTTTCCTTCAGAGCATTACATGCAGTGAAGTTCAGCCCAGTGGTCCACAACCTTTCCCTGCCCATCTGGCTGGGTTTCCCCAGCCACTCTGGGCAGCTTCCAACAGAACACTAAAATGCAATAACCTATTAAACATTAAAAGCTTCCCTAAACAGGGCTGCCTTCAGACGTCTTCTAAAAGTCAGGTAGTTGTTTATTTCCTTGACATCTGGTGGGGGGGTTGGCGTTCCACAGGGCGCCACCACCGAGAAGGCCCTCTGCCTGGTTCCCTGCAACCTTGCTTCTCGCAGGGAGGGAACTGCCAGAAGGCTCTCAGGAGAGGGACCCTGGTGTCCGGGGTGGAGATGCTCCTTCAGGTATACTGGGCCAAGGCCATTTAGGGCTTTAAAGGTCAGCACCAATACTTTGAATTGTGCTTGGAAACGTCCTGGGAGCCAGTGTAGGTCTTTTAAGACCAATGTTATGTGGTCTCAGCAGCCACTTCCAGTCCCCAGTCTAGCTGCCGCATTCTGGATTAGTTGCAGTTTCCGGGTCACCTTCAAAGGTAGCCCCACATAGAGTGGATGGCGGTAGTCCAAGCGGGAGATAACCAGAGCATGCACCACTCTGGAGAGACAGTGCGCAAGCAGGTAGGGTCTCATCCTGCGTCCCAGATGGAGCTGCCCTGGACACAGAATTGACCTGCACCTCCATGGACAACTGTGAGTCCAAAATGACTCCCAGGCTGCACACCTGCTCCTTCAGGGGCACAGCTACCCCATTCAGGACCAGGGAGTCCCCCATATCCGCGGACCAGATTGAGAAGGCAACTGGGCCGGATCCGGCCCCCGGTCCTTCGTTTGCCTACCCATTTCTTAGCTTAATACTAGACGGACTAGGTTTTCCCACCACAGTCCAGGCTTGCATTTCTTTCCCTCTCCCTCCTCCGCAAATAATAATAATAATAATAATAATAATAATAATAATAATAATAAAAGCCTTTTGCACATGCACAGAAATCTTCCTGGACCTGCACTATGGCCTACTGCAGAGGCGCCGCCGGAGCCGCACTGTCTTTACGGCACAGCAGCGAGAGGCTTTGGAGAGCGCGTTTGAGCGGACCCATTACCCAGACATGGGCACCCGAGAGAGGCTGTCCGCCTTCGCCAACCTGCCCGAGGCTCGCGTACAGGTAATTTTGGGGGCGCACCCTCGGCGGAGAGGGAGGTGGGGAAATTCGCCTCGCTTTCCCCAGCACCCGTCCACATGCTGCAGAGAAGGCAGGCGTTTCTCAAGTCTGCCTCTGGGGCAGACCCGCGTTGTCTGGGTTGCTGGCAGTGAAATATTTCATAGGGGAACAGTTAGGGCCAGAGGCGTCAACTTGCAAGGATGATGGAGGAGGGGACCAACGCTGCACGCATGACCTTGCGATGTCCCAGTTTTTTCTCCTTCATAGAATCCTTTTTATTAAAGGTAAAGGTAACGGGACCCCTGACCATTAGGTCCAGTCGTGGCCGACTCTGGGGTTGCGGCGCTCATCTCGCTTTATTGGCCGAGGGAGCCGGCGTACAGCTTCCGGGTCATGTGGCCAGCAGGACTAAGCTGCTTCTGGCGAACCAGAGCAGCGCACGGAAACGCCGTTTACCTTCCCGCCGGAGCGGTACCTATTTATCTACTTGCAGTTTGATGTGCTTTCGAACTGCTAGGTTGGCAGGAGCAGGGACCGAGCAACGGGAGCTCACCCCGTCATTGTGGGGATTTGAACCGCCAACCTTCTGATCAGCAAGTCCTAGGCTCTGTGGTTTAACTCACAGAACCACCCGCGTCCCCATCAATTACCATATAGCATATATTCAACAACAACAACAACAAAACCAGCGACTATTTGTTGTTGACAAAGGACAGCTGGACATATAAAGGGCCCCCTTACCTTCAGTAACTCAGGGCCTCATCAAACCGAAATCTGGCCCTGTCTGGGATTATGATTGAAATTAGGATGTCCCTATTTTCATTGCAGAAATGTTGGAGGGTACGTGCAACCCGTTCGCTTGGGAGCAGGGCTGTCTTGCAAAAGAGCCCTGATATTTCTGCAGGGGTCAAACCCTGACCTTTTCCCATCCCTGTAATTCGCCAGGATGAAAGGTTTGGGTCCTTATCATCGTTCCCTTCAAAAGTCAACCTCCCAGTTTATGATAGGGGCATTCCTGCAGATAATTGTACGTCCTGGCTGGCACTTTCATTTAACATAGCACCACCTCTCAATTTTCCATTTGCCTCCCACACACCCAAACCGTCCCCCCCCCACCAGCAAGAGAGGATTATTCCACTGGCCATACTGGTTTATACTTTGGTATTCTCCTGGGACAGAGCTAGGAAGGACACAGACTTATCCTCAGCTTAAAAATTTGGCACATAGGTGGCCCAGCGGGAAGGTGGCCGCAGTCTGCGCCATTCTCCCTGAGCTGCTAGCTTTCTGCAAATCGGGGAGGGCCGCTGGTTTGTGCATTCAAGCACACTATCCTTCATAGCAAATGAACACTAACTGAGAGGACTGGGCTGTCTCTCTCCTCTCTTTCCTCTTCCTCTATCAATAATAATAATAATAATAATTTATACACCGCCCATCTGGCTGTGTTTCCCAGCCACTCTGGGCGGCTTCCAGCAAAATATTAAAATACAATAATTCATCAAATAGTAAAAGCCTCCCTAAATAGGGCTGCCTTCAGATGTCTTCTAAACGTCAGGTAGTTGTTTATCACCTTGACATCTGATGGGAGGCCGTTCCACAGGGCGGGCGCCACCACCGAGAAGGCCCTCTGCCTGGTTCCCTGTAACCTCACTTCTCGCAGGGAGGGAACCGCCAGAAGGCCCTCGGAGCTGGACCTCCGTGTCCAGGCTGGACGATGGGGGTGGAGACGCTCCTTTTAGGGCTTTCAAGGTCAGCACCGACACTCTGAATTGTGCTTGGAAACGTCCTGGGAGCCAATGTATGTCTTTCAAGACCGGTGTTATGTGGTTCCGGCGGCCGCTCCCAGTCACCAGTCTGGCTGCCGCATTCTGGATTAGTTGCAGTTTCCGGGTCACCTTCAAAGGTAGCCCCACGTAGAGCGCATGGCAGTAGTCCAAGCGGGAGACAACCAGAGCATGCACCACTCTGGTCAGACAGTCTGTGGGCAGGGAGGGTCTCATCCTGCATCCCAGATGGAGCTGCCCTGGACACAGAACTGACCTGTGCCTCCATGGACAGCTGTGAGTCCAAAATGACTCCCAGGCTGCACACCTGGTCTTTTGGGGGCACAGTTGCCCCATTCAGGACTAGCGAGTCCATCACACATGCCTACCCCCTGTCCTCCAGTAGGCCAATGTAACACTCATTCTTCCACCCAGGTGTGGTTCAAAAACCGACGGGCCAAATTCCGCAAGAGCCAGCACGAACCGAAGAAGAAGCCCCCCAGGACCGACGACCCCCCTGGCATCCTTGTGGGAGGAAGAGGAGCGACCGCGACGGACCGGCGCCATTTGGAAGCACCTCGGATGTGGACCACATCACAGAGCGCTGTGCCAGGGAAGAAACAGCTTGTCGTTGCCGTAGCAGAGGACCACATGGGCGCCGCTCTGAGGCCTCTCCTGGGGGGTGCCCAAGCAGTTTCTGGCGCTGCCCCCCTGGACCCCACACCCCTGCAAAGAGAGACCAGGAGGAGGCAGGATTTGGGACTGTGGTGTGGGTCTGCATTGCCCCTGCAGGCTTATTGGCTGAGCACGTAGGCGAAAAGAGTCTGGGATTTCCCCATTCACAACCTGAATAATAATAATAATAATAATAATAATAATAATAATAATAATTTTTTATTTAGACCCCGCCCATCTGGCAGGGCTTCCCCAGCCACTCTGGGCGACTTCCAATAAATATTAAAATATTGTAGTATATCAAACATTAAAAGCTTCCCTAAACAGGGCTGCCTTCAGATGTCTTCTAAAAGTCTGGTAGTTGTTGTTCTCTTTGACATCTGGTGGGAGGGTGTTCCACAGGGAGGGTGCCACTACCAAGAAGGCCCTCTGCCTGGTTCCCTGTAACTTGGCTTCTCACCGTGAGGGAGCCGCCAGAAGGCCCTCAGAGCTGGACCTCCATGTCCGGGTAGAATGATGGGGGTGGAGACGCTCCTTCAGGTATACTACACCGAGGCTGTTTAGGGCTTTCAAAGTCAACACCAACACTTTGAATTGTGCTTGGAAACGTACTGGGAGCCAGTGTAGGTCTTTCAAGACCGGTGTTATATGGTCTCGGCGGCCACTCCCAGTCACCAGTCCAGCTGCCGCATTCTGGATTAGTTGTAGTTTCTGGGTCACCTTCAAAGGTAGCCCCACATAGAGCGCATGGCAGTAGTCCAAGCGGGAGATAACCAGAGCATGCACCCCTCTGGCCAGACAGTCTGCGGGCAGGGAGGGTCTCATCCTGTGTACCAGATGGAGCTGCCCTGGACACAGAATTGACCTGCACCTCCATGGATAGCTGTGAGTCCAAAATGACTCCCAGGCTGTGCACCTGGTCCTTCGGGGGTGCAGTGACCCCATTCAGGATGCAGGCCGCATTTTGCTCTCCAAAGTTGCAAAGCCGTAGGCCTGTGGGTGCAGCAACTGCCTTGCATGCAGAAGGCCCCAGTTTATTTTAAATATTACAGTGGTCCCTTGGTCCTCAAACGCCTTGGTCCTCAAACAACTTGGAAGCCAAACACTGCAAGCCCGGAAGTAAGTGTTCTGGTTTGTGAACTTTTTTCGGAAGCCGGACGTGCTCCAGTTTGAGTGCCACACTTCCGATTTGAGTGTTACGCTGAGGTCTGTCTGTTTTTGCTATTTATTTTGCATTTTTGTGGCTCTTTTTTGTTATGTTTTTGTGACTGTTCAGCTACTGATGGATTGTGTGACTGCAGTACATTGTTGATTGCTTTCATTTCATGGATCAATGGTCACGTTAGATAGTAAAATTCATATTAAAGTGCTGTTTTAGGGGTTGTTTTTAAAAGTCTGGGACAGATCAATCCATTTTGCATTACTTTCTAGGTGGGCAGGAGCAGGGACCAAGCAATGGGTGCTCAAACCGTGGACCTTCTGATTGGCAAGTTCTAGGCTCTGTGGTTTAACCCACAGCGCCACCCGCGTCCCTAATCGAAGAATGTAGATTCCTTCAAAATTATAGGAAGGGCTTTCTATGCCAGCTAAACCATTTCCTTCATTTGGTGCAGGGATTTTTACTTTCAATATATAAAGGGGACTCTCTTATTTTTCCCCCACCCACACCCACACATGCACATCACATTTAATTGTTTCTCCAATAAGTGGAGGAGAGGAAATAGGAAAACAGCTTCTATAATTCAGGGACTGTTCCTGGAAAACTGGGACACACTCAGAGGGGATGGTTGTTGTTGTTGAGTCGTTTAGTGGTGTCCGCCTCTTCGTGACCCCCTGGACCAGAGCACGCCAGGCCCTCCTGTCTTCCACTGCCTCCCGCAGTTTGGTCAAACTCATGCTGGCAGCTTCGAGAACACTGTCCCACCATCTCGTCCTCTGTCGTCCCCTTCTCCTTGTGCCCCCCATCTTTCCCAACATCAGGGTCTTTTCCAGGGAGTCTTCTCTTCTCCTGAGGTGGCCAAAGTCTTGGAGCCTCAGCTTCAGGATCTGTCCTTCCAGTGAGCACTCAGGGCTGATTTCCTTCCGAATGGAGAGGTTTGATCTTCTTGCAGTCCATGGGTCTCTCAAGAGTCTCCTCCAGCACCAGAATTCAAAAGCATCCATTCTTCGGCCATCAGCCTTCTGGAGGGCATGGTACTATGCGTTATGAAATGAGTGGGGCCACAGCCTCAAAAAAAGAGGAGATTGCAAGAGCTGCTGATTCGGGGAGAATTTGGAAAGCCTTCCTGGTGATGAGTCAACGGCAGGCATGTGGGAAAGGTTTGCTGCTGCTGCAGGCGGTGAGTTGCAAATTGGCCCATGCAAATTCCTGAGTGTGCAGAGGAGGCAGAGGTGTCCTCACCTGGGCTTGGCCAGGAGGATACACTTCCTGATTGTCCAGTTATCCTCCGGGATTCTGAACCGCAACAGGGGGCAGGTCGCTATATATATAATTTGCCCTGTGTGCCACCAGCAGCCAGCAGCCCAGGACTGCTCTCAAAGGAAGGATGAGGCCTTAAACAGGAAAGGGTTTCTGCTACCCAGCGAAGGATCAGCGAGGGGACAATTTCCCCTGTCCAAAGAACACCTGGGTGTGCTTTTTTGGCGTATTTTGCGTTTGCTGCTGAAGCTGAGCGATGAGGGCCAGATCGGGGACCGGAGTCGAGGCTTCTGGCGAGAAGCAAGAGAAACCAGGTGAACCCCAATCCACACACCATTGCTTCACCCCCCCCCCGAACCATAGCTGTCAAATTTTCCCTTTTCTTGCAAATATTCAGAATAAGGGAATTTAAAAAAGGGGAAACATTGACACCTATGCCCAGAATTGATCTCCTGCTTTCGTTTTGGCTCACGTCCCATTAGTGCAGGGACGGGGAGTTCCGAATGCGGCCCCTCGGGACCTCTCTATGCGGCCCTCGAAGCACTGGGCTTTCTCTTCTTTCTTTTAATTTTAGTTTTCAGAGTTTCAAAAAGAAAAACATTTTTTTACACACACACTCACACACTTGTATACTTTAAACCATAATCAATATCAGTACCTTCATAGGGTTGCCTGAATCTCCGGTTTAGACCACAGCACCATCTGAAGTTTACTTAATGAGAAGAGAGGGCCGAGGCCGTGAGAATTCCCTTCCATCCTTTTTTTTTTTTTTAAATAATATTTATTAAAAATTTTCCAGAATAAAAAGGAAAGATAGCAAGAAAAAAAAGAAAAAACAAATACGATTTACACTTGGTTTCAGTGGCATCTTTCCCGGACTTCCCCCCCCCTCCCCCTCTTGTATTCCATTTCCCTTAAATTGATTCCACAGATTCTTACCCCAAATTTTAAAACCTTATTTGTAATTTTAAATAACCCATTTATTCCAAATTAATTTATCTTATTTATCTTAATGAACCATTTCTCCTTATATTTTATATAATTCCCTAAGATCGACCCCATTTCCCTTCCACGAATTCCCCTATTTTCAAACAACAAACATGAAAAAAGAAAAGAAAGAAATAATATATAATTTTACAGCCTTTGGATTCCAAATCTCCCCCCCCCCCATTCCCCAGTTCCAATCCCCAAAGTTCATCCATTGTCTACTGCCAGCCTGGTGTATCCACGTCTATATCTCAACTCCACTTTGCCGTCTTTTGATAGCTTTTAATTTCAGAAAGTCCAATCTCGAAAAAACTCTCAGAAAAAGTCATTGTTCTTCCATCCAGACCTCTATGTTTAAGAGTCTAACTTAAATTCTATTTCTTGGTCCTTTTAAAGTCTGGATGTTCCAAATACTCCGGCTTCAAATTTGGTCCAGCTCTTATTCCTCAGGTTGCTTTTTCCTGTTCTGCTGCAGAAACCTTCTAATTCAGAAACTTCTTGTTCTCCACAGAGGCTTTTGTTATTCAGGAACATAACTTGCGTCAAGTCCCTTCCTTTCTTCAATAGATAAATCCATTGTCTCCTTTAGTATAGAAACCTCTGTAGACAAAATAATGCTTCGTTTTTGCAGCTTTCCCAAGAGATAACAGATCCTGCTCAAATTCATAGTATTTTTCCACTTGCTGCTACTGTTGCAATGTCCCAGCCTCCCTCTAGAGGGAATATGGTAACTTAATTTCTTTCAAAATCAGACCCAAAAGTCAAATAACTTGTTGCCTTTATTTCCAATAATTTATGTCCAAATTGTAACAAATCTAACCAGCAAAGCCATCGTAACAAAGTTCTCTTTTATTTTCCTGCTTTGACAGCTACTTTGGCAGCTGTCAAAGTTTCTGTGTCTCTTCACCAGTCTCTCATAGCGGATCGTTCCCGGTTCCCGGGGGGGTTGCATTTTAGTTCCCGCAAATCAGTCTTCTCCTCCAGCACAATTATTGTAATTTCCCTTCATGAAGTTAAATTTTTTTTTCAGGTAAACAAGTTCATCTCTCGATCTTAATTGTCAAATCCTTGCGTTGAGCCATCTACAACGGGGGGGGGGGGGGGCGGACTTCCTTTTTGCACTCCCCCCGCTTGCTCCAAATTCAAAGATCAAATTTCCCTTTTAAGTCCAATCAATTTACTCACGGGTTGTTCCTTTTAGTCCAAATCCGAAATTTTCAAAGAAGAAGTCGTTGCTCTCCGCCGAATGGCATGCGGCTTCGCTGGGCAGGGGAAGCATTGGACTCACAGCACCACACCCCCCCCGTCACCCGCTCCGCAGCCTTTAAAAAGGCTCCTTCGCGGGTCGGGGGGGCGCAAACGGTGCCCGCCGAGTCACCAAGTCCATGGGCATCTCCGCCCATGGTTTTTGAGGGTCCCCGCATCGCCGGCACGGCAGGACCCGACCCCTACCCAGCCGACTCCCTCCGGAGCTCGGAGAGAATTCCCTTCCATCCTGACAAGACTTGCCTTTAGAGAAAGAGTGAAATCTATCAGGTAAAGGTAAAGGGACCCCTGACCACTAGGTCCATTCAGGGATGACTCTGGGGTTGCAGCGCTCATCTCGATTTACTGGCCGAGGGAGCCGGCGTACAGCTTCTGGGTCATGTGGCCAGCAGGACTAAGCCGCTTCTGGCGAACCAGAGCAGCTCATGGAAACGCTGTTTACCTTCCCGCCGGAGCGGTACCTACTTATCTACTTGCACTTTGACGTGCTTTCCAACTGCTAGGTTGGCAGGAGCAGGGACCGAGCAACGGGAGCTCACCCCGTCATTGCGGGGATTTGAACCGCCAACCTTCCGATCGGCAAGCCCTAGGCTCTGTGGTTTAACCCACAGCACCACCCGTGTCTCCTGTTGTTGAGTTGTCCAGATATTTCCCCAGACGGTTTCCACCCGGATGTTGTCTACCAGTGCCGAATCCCGGCGATGTCCGAACGGCAGTCCTAGTCACTGGCAAGTTCCAGCAGGGTTTTGTTTTGTTTTTTTGCTGGTAGGGCGGAAGGCTGGGAGTCCATCAGCAGGTGGCGCCATTGGGGAATGAGAGGCCAGAGCAAACTTATTCCAGCTTTGGCCCCTTCCTCCTCCTCCTCCCTGCTGAGTTCTGCAAGGGCTGAGTTCTGCAAGGAGGAACGAACCACCTTCTGGACTGGCCATAAGTAGGTAAGCAGGCAGAGAGGCTAAGTTTGTCGTCCCGTTTGCCCTAGACTAGTGACCAGCAACCGCTGAGGGACAGCCTCACATGAAAGTCTCATTTCTTTATCCTATTGCCCAGGGTTTTAGCAATAACCATGGGCACAACAGAAACACTGGGGAAAAGGGGGAATCTTGGTGATATCACCACACATGCCATCGTCTCAAAATTGCTTCGTGTCAGTGCATTACTTTACGTGCGAGGAGGGGCGGAGAGATGTAAATGAAAGCCGGGGCAGTCTGGGGCTGCTCTGATTCAGGGAATTAATCCTGGTTAAACCCTAATTAAGAGGGAGAGGAATGCAGAGGAGAGGGAGAAATTGCAAAAAAAAATAAGGAATGTGAAAATGGGCCATTTCTTTGGGTTGTGTCATATTCCGTAATGATAATTTTATTATTAATATCCCTGCCCATCTGGCTGGGTTGCCCCAGCTGCTCTGGGCAGCTTCCAACATATATAAAAACATGTTCTTGTTGTTTAGTGGTGTCTGCCTCTTTGTGACCCCCCTGGACCAGAGCACGCCAGGCCCTCCTGTCTTCCACTGCCTCCCGCAGTTTGGTCAGACTCATGCTGGTAGCTTCGAGAACACTGTCCCACCATCTCGTCCTCTATCGTCCCCCTCTCCTTGTGCCCTCCATCTTTCCCAGCATCAGGGTCTTTTCCAGGGAGTCTTCTCTTCTCATGAGGTGGCCAAAGTCTTGGAGCCTCAGCTTCAGGATCTGTCCTTCCAGGGAGCACTCAGGGCTGATTTCCTTCCGAATAGAGAGGTTTGATCTCCTTGCAGTCCATGGGACTCTCAAGAGTCTCCTCCAGCACCAGAATTCAAAAACATTAAACGTTTAAAAAAACCCAAAAGCTTCCTTATCCAGGGCTGCCTCCAGATGTCTTCTAAAGGTTGTTGTAGTTTGGCACAGGAGTCGCATAACAGAAAACATTAAAAAATGACTTCCCTGTACAGGATTGCCTTCAGACGGCTCGTGGGTCCAACTCCAACATTTCTCCGATGAAAATAGGGACATCCTAAGGAAAAGTGAAAGGGGACGCAGGTGGCGCTGTGGCTTAAACCACAGAGCCCAAGGCTGCCGATCAGAAGGTTGGCGGTTCAAATCCCCGTGACGACGGGAGCTTGCTCGATCCCTGCTCCTGCCAACCTAGCAGTTCGAAAGCACGTCAAAGTGCAAGTAGATAAATAGGTACCGCTCTGGCGGGAAGGTAAACGGCGTTTCCGTGTGCTGCTCTGATTCGCCAGAAGCGGCTTAGTCCTGCTGGCCACATGACCCAGAAGCTGTACGCCGGCTCCCTCAGCCAGTAAAGCCAGATGAGTGCCACAACCCCAGAGTCAGCCACGACTGGACCTAATGGTCAGGGGTCGCTTTACTTTTACCCAACCTAAGGCCCGGGGACCAGATGCGGCCCAATCGCCTTCTTAAGCTGAACGTTGAGAGATGCAGGGCAGACAAAAGAACAGGATGCAGGGTTGACTCAGCAGCCAGGCTCCTCTGATCATCTTCTGAGGAATGAGATCGGCACCAGATGTGAACCTGGTTTGCAGGCGGTTGAGGCGTGGTCCAGGTGAGCAGCTCAATTAAAGCCGTGAGCGCCGAAACCAGTTCAACGCTTCCTTGCCGGGTTTCCAAACAGATCGGCTGTTGCTCCGCCACGGAGCAGTGGCTTTTCCCCAGAAGCCAGAAGCGAGATTTAGTTACCCTTAAAGGCAAGACGGAACAGGAGCCACCCTCCCACGGTTTCGCATGGGCCTGTTTAAAAATGACTCCCTGCCACTTGGGTTTCCCAATCAAGTAGATCGGAGAATCTGATTGAAATGTGCAATGCAGCTGCCACGTAAGTCTTTCTCAATTAATAATAATAATAATAATAATAATAATAATAATAATGTATTTATACCCTGCCCATCTGGGCAGCTCCCAACCAAATATTAAAAACACAATACAGCATTAAACAGGGACACGGGTGGCGCTGTGGTCTAAAGCACAGAGCCTAGGACTTGCCGATCAGAAGGTCGGTGGTTCGAATCCCCGCAATGACGGGGTGAGCTCCCGTTGCTCGGTCCCTGCTCCTGCCAACCTAGCAGTTCGAAAGCACGTCAAAGTGCAAGTAGATAAATAGGTACCGCTCTGGCGGGAAGGTAAACGGCGTTTCCATGTGCTGCTCTGGTTCGCCAGAAGCGGCTTAGTCCTGCTGGCCACATGACCCGGAAGCTGTACGCCGGCTCCCTCGGCCAATAAAGCGAGATGAGCGCCGCAACCCCAGAGTCGGCCACGACTGGATCTAATGGACAGGGGTCCCATTACTCTTTATCTTTTACAGCATTAAACATTAAAAGCTTCCATAAACAGGGCTGCCTTCAGATATCTTCTAAAAATCTGGTAGTTGTTTTTCTCTTTGACATCTGCTGGGAGGGCATTCCACAGGGCGGGCACCACCACCGAGAAGGCCCTCTGCCTGGTTCCCTGTAACCTCACTTCTCTCAGGGAGGGAACCGCCAGAAGGCCCTTGGAGCTGGGCCTCAGTGTCCAGGCAGAACGACGGGGGTGGAGACACTCCTTCAGGTCTACTGGGCTTCTGTAGGATTCTGTGATTCTATGATTCTATGATCTGCAAGGCAAATGTGACAATCATTCATCCTTTTGCTTAAGCATCTAATCTCTGGCGGATGCAACATTCTGGACCAGACAACTGCTCCATCTAGAGCACACATGCAGAAACAGCAGCCCAAGAATCTGGGTGGCTTCCAACATAAACAAAAACACAATTAAGCATGAAGCAATTTTTTAAAATCTTCTAAGGGTAGTAGAGTTACTTATCTCTCCTTAGCTAGGAGGTTCGCATAACTCCATCCCCTCCAACATTTCTCCAATGAAAGTAGAGACGTCCTAAGGAAATGTGGGACATTCTGGGGTCAAATCAGAAACCGGGATGGCTTCTGTAAATCCGGGACTGTCCCTGGAAAATAGGGAGACTCTGAGGATCTGTATTATTCCTGAAACTGCCTCCCAGAGCCGTCCAGATCTCCAGGTCCCTTTTGTTGTTGTTTATTCGTTTAGTCATGTCCGCCTCTTTGTGACCCCCTGGACCAGAGCACGCCAGGCCCTCCTGTCTTCCACTGCCTCCCCCAGTTTGGTCAAACTCATGCTGGTAGCTTCGAGAACACTGTCCCACCATCTCGTCCTCTGTCGTCCCCTTCTCCTTGTGCCCTCCATCTTTCCCAGCATCAGGGTCTTTTCCAGGGAGTCTTCTCTTCTCCTGAGGTGGCCAAAGTCTTGGAGCCTCAGCTTCAGGATCTGTCCTTCCAGTGAGCACTCAGGGTTCTGATTTCCTTCAGAATGGAGAGGTTGGATCTTCTTGCAGTCCATGGGACTCTCAAGAGTCTCCTCCAGCACCAGAATTCAAAAGCATCCATTCTTTGCTCCTTATTCCTCAAACTCTCTCCCAGATCCCTTAAGTGACTCTCCCAGGTTTCCAGCACTCTTAAATGACTCCCTTGTCACCTCTTATTCTTGGATCTCCTGTCCAGACCCCAAACTATCTCCTGACCCCCTAAACTCCTGTCTATCCCTATTTTCCAACTACAGTGCTACCTCGGGTTACAGACGCTTCAGGTTACAGACTCCGCTAACCCAGAAATAGTGCTTCAGGTTAAGAACTTTGCTTCAGGATGAGAACAGAAATCATGCTCCAGCAGCGCAGCAGCAGCAGGAGGCCCCATGAGCTAAAGTGGTGCTTCAGGTTAAGAACAGTTTCAGGTTAAGAACGGACCTCCGGAGCGAAATAAGTTCTTAACTTGAGGTACCACTGTATTCCAAACCACACTGCCCATTCTCCCTAATCCCATTGGGATTCCTCTGAGTAAGATTTAGGTGTCCTATTGTATTAATTCTGTGCCAGACCTATTTTCACACCAGTTGTGTTTCGGGCTGTTCAGATCAGGAGTTCATTTTGTATTTACAGTGGTACCTCGGGTTAAGTACTTAATTCGTTCTGGAGGTCCGTTCTTAACCTGAAACTTTATTAACCTCAAGCACCACTTTAGCTAATGGGGCCTCCTGCTGCCGCCGTGCCGCTGGAGCACAATTTCTGTTCTTATCCTGAAGCAAAGTTCTTAACCTGAAGCACTATTTCTGTAACTTGAAGCTTATGTAACCCGAGGTACCACTGTATTTGCCTTCTAGCGTACAATTCTTCATTGTAATATGAAGTGCTGGAAGGCCATGCGGCATCCACAATACAGAGCAGAACGGGAAAATAATTTTCACAGGGTATAAGGACTCTGTCCACCTGCAAAACTGTCAGCAATGTCCAGGCAACACGGAATCACTGTTCAGTGCTGGACATCATATTTGCTGAATACACGAAGCTTCACAGCTTGTCTTTCAGTGTACAAAGTCTGATCCCTTGCTTCATTTAAAGATTCTTAGAGACTTTGAGACTCAAGATTTCATTTTGTACTTGTTATGGTTTGGAGGAATTCTATAGGTAAAGGTAAAGGGACCCCTGACCATTAGGTCCAGTCGTGGCCGACTCTGGGGTTGCGGCACTCATCTCGCTTTACTGGCCGAGGGAGCCGGCATACAGCTTCCGGGTCATGTGGCCAGCAGGACTAAGCTGCTTCTGGCAAACCAGAGCAGCGCACGGAAACGCCGTTTACCTTCCCGCCAGAGCGGTACCTATTTATCTACTTGCACTCTGACGTGCTTTTGAACTGCTAGGTGGGCAGGAGCAGGGACCGAGCAACGGGAGCTCACCCCGTCATTGCGGGGATTCGAACTGCTGACCTTCTGATCGGCAAGTCCTAGGCTCAGTGGTTTAACCCACAGCGCCACCTGCGTCCTGAAGGAGTCTATTGCGTATGTACATGATCATCGTGTTGACTAGACGTTGCTGACGTTCTCTTTGCAACACAGGGGTTTGTTCAGTTACTTATTGCTGCACCTGCGAAGCTGGACAGAAAGGGCTTCGCCGCAGTGGGCAGCAAGGAGTTAGCTGGGTCTGCGGTCAGAATCAGACCGCTGAGAAAAACAGAGTGAAATATGATCATGCAAGGCTTGTGCAGAGAGAAGAGGCAGAGGCACTACGTCAGAGCAAAAGCACTTTGTTCTGCCTTTCCAATCCATGGAGGGTTTTGGCTAGCATGTAGAGTGGAGAGGTAAGGCAGAACAGTTCCTTGTTGGGTCAACTGCCCAATCCACCACCTGCCAACTCTCTGAAGCAAGTAGACTCCGTCTGTTTCTTTGGATTGAAACTGAGGACATGCCATGCAATTCCAGTTTTGCACGCGAAAGGTGTTAGCCCATTTTGGGGTGTGCATCAAACCCCACTGGATTTCTGTAAGGTAAAGGTAAAGGGACCACTGACCATTAGGTCCAGTCGTGGCCGACTCTGGGGTAGCGGCGCTCATCTCGCTTTACTGGCCGAGGGAGCCGGCGTACAGCTTCCGGGTCATGTGGCCAGCAGGACTAAGCCGCTTCTGGCAAACCAGAGCAGCACACGGAAACGCCGTTTACCTTCCCACCGGAGCGGTACCTATTTATCTACTTGCACTTTGAGGTGCTTTCGAACTGCTAGGTTGGCAGGAGCAAGGAATGAGCAACGGGAGCTCACCCCGTCATTGCGGGGATTCGAACCGCCCTTTTAAAAATATAGCTCTGTGTGTTCCTCAAAGCACTGGGCACTTGTGGTTGGTGACAAATTGAGCTTCCTCATGCATTGGCACATAGGAAAATTCACTCCCACGGGAGGCAGTGAGAGCCAGCAATGTGCATGGCTGAAAGAGAAGATTAGGCAAACATCTCCTCCAACGTTTCTCCTGTGAAAATAGGGACGTCCTATTCCATCCCCTCCAATGTTTCTCCCTTGAAAATAGGGACGTCCTATTCCATCCCCTCCAACGTTTCTCCCCTTAAAATAGGGTCGTCCTATTCCATCCCCTCCAACGTTTCTCCTGTGAAAATAGGGACGTCCTATTCCATCCCCTCCAATGTTTCTCCTGTGAAAATAGGGACTTCATATTCCATCATCTCCAACATCTCTCCCCTGAAAATAGGGATGTCCTGTTCCATCCCCTCCAACGTTTCTCCCCTGAAAATAGGGACATCCTATTCCACCCCCTCCAACGTTTCTCCCCTGAAAATAGGGACATCCTATTCCATCCTCTCCAATGTTTCTCCCCTGAAAATAGGGACATCCTATTCCATCCCCTCCAACGTTTCTCCCGTGAAAATAGGGACGTCCTATTCCATCCCCTCCAACGTTTCTCCCCTGAAAATAGGGACGTCCTATTCCATTCCCTCCAACGTTTCTCCCCTGAAAATAGGGACATCCTATTCCATCCTCTCCAACGTTTCTCCCCTGAAAATAGGGACGTCCTGTTCCATCCTCTCCAAAGTTTCTCCCCTGAAAATAGGGACGTCCTATTCCATCCCCTCCAACATTTCTCCCCTGAAAAGAGGGACGTCCTATTCCATCCCCTCCAACGTTTCTCCTGTGAAAATAGGGACGCCTATTCCATCCCCTCCAACGTTTCTCCCCTGAAAATAGGGACGTCCTATTCCATCCCCTCCAACGTTTCTCCCCTGAAAATAGGGACGCCTATTCCATCCCCTCCAACGTTTCTCCCGTGAAAATAGAGACGTCCTATTCCATCCCCTCCAATGTTTCTCCCCTGAAAATAGGGACATCCTATTCCATCCCCTCCAACGTTTCTCCCATGAAAATAGGGAGTTATGCAACTCCTTAGCCAAGCAGATAAGTAAACACACAACTTTTAGAAGACATTTGAAGGCAGCCCTGTAGAGTGGCGTTTTTTAAAAAAATATTTAATGTCTGACTATGTTTTTATGTATGTTGGAAGCTGCCCAAAGTGTCTGGGACAACCCAATCCGATAGGTGGGGTATAAATAATCAGATTATTATTGTTATGGAACAGGACATCTCTGTTTTCACTGGTGAAATGTTGGAGGGTTATGTTGTGTGTTTGTGTGACTGAGAGAAAGAGAGGTGGAAACTGGAGCCGTGCTGATGAATAGCTTGGCACAGGTAGACTATCCCGGTTCACAGAGGCTCCATTTACGGATGCGAAGCGCAGGGGAACAGCCTCCACGTGTGTGAAAGCCGGTTCGATTTTGCGTGTGGGTGTTTTGTGTGGGCACAACCCCTGGCAGCATGCCAGCCGGGCGCGGGAGAGGTGAAAGAAGATACCTTACACCTGGCTGGAAAGGATTTCTCTTCCGTGGAACAGGTGAGTGAGTCTTGCAGGTATCGTCATGGGAAAGGTGCTGGCAGGTGCGGGTTTGGAGAGAGAGAGAGAGAGAGAGAGAGAGAGAGAGAGAGAGAGAGAAGAGGCGAGACAGGGAGACTGGGGAGAGTGGCACTCCTTTGTCAGTCAATGCAGATTTCAAGGGCCGCCCAGGTATCTTGACAGTGTCAGCCTCTCCTCTCTGCCACATCTAGCAAATCGCTCGAGGGCCTCTGAGGCATCCCTGGCAGAGGGCATATCTCACCTGGCCCCAGGGAGGGAAGCAGGTAAGGTGTGCCAACTACTGGCTGCTAAGGAGCTGCCGGGTTTTGAGCTGCGCCCTTAATGAGGACCCTGGGGCAGTCGGGAGAGAAAAATAAACGAGGAAAATGGAGATAATTTCGTCCCCACCGCCCTAAGACCTTAAGAAGTGGCTGGCTGGCTGCTGGATCGGGACCTATCTAAGTCCAGGATCGTGCCTCTTGGCGGCCGAGTGGATGTCTCGACGGGGAGCCCCGCAAGCAGTGAGAAATTTTCTACTTTTATTCAGGTTTTTTGAGCCGTTTGGGTACAATCGGAACGGTTGAACCATGCAAAATGCAAGGATACGGAGGTTGATTTTGATAGCCGAGAGGAGGGAGGGAAGGAAGTCGCTAGGCTCTGAAGACGACGACGATGCGAATGTATATAACTAGATGGAAAATAAATCAAAAGTGTATCTAAAAAATAAAGCCCGCAAGCAGAATCGGACTGCAGCAGTGATTTACCCCTTTGTGCCCACAAATGGTGCAAAGCTCTTTTTTTCCTAGGGAAAAATTTGGGGGAACGCACCACGAAGTTTGTTTATTGAGGGCCCCGTTTCAGTGCCATCCAGGCAGTGGAGAAATCTAAGATGCGGTTACTGTATTTTTTGCTCTATAAGACTCACTTTTCCCCTCCTAAAAAGTAAGGGGAAATGTGTGTGCGTCTTATGGAGCGAATGCAGGCTGCGCAGCTATCCCAGAAGCCAGAACAGCAAGAGGGATTGCTGCTTTCACTGCACAGCGATCCCTCTTGTTGTTCTGGCATTTGAGATTCAGAATGTTTTTTTTCTTGTTTTCCTCCTCCAAAAACTGTGTGCATCTTGTGGTCTGGTGCGTCTTATAGAGCGAAAAATACGGTAGTAAACTCTAGGAGACAATGATCAGCATTGGACACGGCCTCAACTTTACCGTTTACAGATATAGGTGGGACATTAGGTGTATTAAAAGGAGGAGGAGGAGGAAGAATTATTTGGTTTTTAGAAAGTTAAGGGAACTCAATTCACCCTGAGTTCCTCCTCCAAAAATAATAACCCCGGTGCAATCCATGTGAGTTTGTCAGGGATTGTGGGAAATAGATGACTCATCAGAGCAGGTTGGAGTGATTCTGCAATTACAGGATTCTGTGATTGCGAAGGAAGGGAGTTGAGGATTCAGGTAGGCTGATGTTGACATGGTTTCCAGGTAATGAAAGGCGACGTTTAGTTTTTTTTTTAAATAAATGTTTATTAGAGTTTCGAATTTAATACAAAAAACAAAAATACAGAATTACACAATTAAAAAACAAAAACAAAACACATATGATTTCCAATACTTATTTCTATTGCCTTGTTTCTCGGACCTTCTCTCACCTCCCCCTTTTGTATTCCAGTTCAAAACTTAATTCAGCAAATCCTTTTTGTAACTTATTATAACTTATTTTAACTTATTACTCCACTTTTACATTACAGCTGGAAACCACTTGATTTCTGTCCAACAACTTTCTAACATTTTACAATATTTCTGCAAATAATCTTTGAATTTCCTCCAGTCCTCTTCCGCCGACTCTTTTCCCTGGTCTCGGATTCTGCCGGTCATTTCTGCCAGTCCCATATAGTCAATCATCTTCATCTGCCATTCTTCCAGAGTGGGTAGATCTTGTGTCTTCCAATATTTTGCAATCAATATTCTTGCTGCTGTTGTTGCATACATAAAGAAGGTTCTGTCCTTCTTTGGCACCAAATGGCCGACCATGCCCAGGAGAAAGGCCTCTGGTTTCTTCAAGAAAGTGTACTTAAGTACCTTTTTCAACTCATTATATATCATTTCCCAGAAGGCCTTAATCCTTGGGCACGTCCACCAAAGGTGAAAGAATGTACCTTCAGCCTCTTTACACTTCCAACATTTATTATCAGGCAAATGATAGATTTTTGCAAGCTTGAGCAAGGCGACGTTTAGGACTGGCAAAAGGAACTGGATATTATTGGGCTGGAGACAGTGTTTGTCTCTCTGTGTTTTGGGGCCGTTGCAGGAATCCTAAGATGTAAAAACAATAAAATAAATGTTCATAAACACACGGGGTATTCTGAAATGCAACCCTGAATCCATTTTCGACTATCTTAAATGACCCCGCAGTAGAAGGAATTATCTGGGGAAAAAATCGGTTTTGTTTTTGTTTTCAATATGTCAGTCTTGTTAAATAAATAAACTGCTATCAGCTGTTTGGGATGAACTGCAAAACCGGTCCGGCAAGTATCTTTTAAGCAGAGCATCTTCTGTCCATCAACAGGTGTAAATTTGTGAGCAGGATTCAAAAGGATGACCCAGAACGGTCAAGTGAGGGCAATCAGCAAACATTTACAGATCTCTTGGCAGACAAGAGAGAAGCCACACTCTCAAATTTCTGTTGTAGACGGCCTTTTTCTGCGACACCATACTCTCCAACGTTTCTCCAATGAAACTACAGTGGTACCTCGGGTTAAGTACTTAATTCGTTCCAGAGGTCCGTACTTAACCTGAAACTGTTCTTAACCTGAAGCAGCTAATGGGGCCCCCCGCTGCTGCCGCGCTGCCGCCGCACAATTTCTGTTCTCATCCTGAAGCAAAGTTCTTAAACTGAAGCACTATTTCTGGGTTAGCAGAGTCTGTAACCTGAAGCGTATGTAACCCGAGGTACCACTATAAACCCTCCCTATACAGGGCTAAGGGAAGCGGGTGGCGCTGTGGTCTAAACCACTGAGCCTCTTGGGCTTGCCGATCTGAAGGTTGGCGGTTCAAATCCCCACAACGGGGTGAGCTCCCGTTGCTCGGTCCCTGCTCCTGCCAACCTAGCAGTTCAAAAGCACGTCCAAGTGCAAGTAGATAAATAGATACTGCTCCGGCGGGAAGGGAAACGGCGTTTCCGTGCGCTGCTCTGGTTCACCAGAAGCGGCTTAGTCCTGCTGGCCACATGACCTGGAAGCTGTGTGCGGACAAATGCCAGCTTTTGGTTTGGGAACGGAATTTCCGGAACAGATTAAGTTTGAGAACCAAGGGACCACTGTATTTTTTTTAAAAATGCAACGTACAGAGTCTTCTAAAGGAAACACACACCCCAACAGCCCACCTCCAGCTGAGACACTGAGTCCACCCATCTCCCCCTTGTTTTATGAGGCATGACGGGGACAGATTGAAATTTGCCCATTCAAAGGACTGGTTAAACATCAAAGAGAAAAATTATCCTGCGGAATCAGGCCAAATGCCTTCTCTGTTTACCAGAATCTTCCAGGTCCGTGTGTGTGTGTGTGAACTTTTCAGTTCAAAGATCTCCAGAATTCTTTTGCTGGGATTCCTCTATTGCAGGGGTCAGACTGGATGACCTCTGGAGGGACCCATTCAATTCCACAATTCTAGGATTCTACGAAATGCTGTTACAGCAGCTTGAAAGCAGCATAAGGTGGGACCCAGTTTTTAACATTGTTTAAAATGCCCATTTCCCCATAAACCTGTTAGGCTAGTTTATACGTTCAGCATCCTTTCTGGAATAAGTTAACTTAATGGACCAACTTTTCTCTCTATTATTTTTATTATTTTTATTATCTTTATTACATTTTAAAAAAATTACAGAGAAAGCATGAATTAAGCATGACATCCAAATATTCAAAAAGAAAAAGAAAAATATACGGAAAAAGTAAAAATATAAAAAGGAAAGGAAAAGGAAAAAGAAAGAAAAATGATAAATAATAAAAAACGAAAAAGAACGAGTCGAATGCACAAAATTGTTCAAAGGATACAAAGCGAAATGCTGAAACGAGCTTTTGGTATTCGCGAAAGATAAGCGGAATATTGTGTAGAATGCGTCAAGTATATGGTTCTTCTCGTCGCTGCTGCTAAGGGGTGGCGAATCTGACCCAAATACATGACTGGTGCAGTCTGTCTAATCTACCTCTCTGTCTATCTCTTTGATTTCTAGGGACCAAAATGGCCAGCCAGGATGACTCCAAATCCCAACAAGGTAGCTGAGAACTTGAGCTTGCTTCTTTCCTCTTCCCTCCCAAACCGCTTTCCATTTATGTCATGGTTTTTTACATTGTAAGCCTGAGGATTCCTTCCTTCCTTCCTTCCTTCCTTCCTTCCTTCCTTCCTTCCTTCCTTCCTTCCTCTCTCCCTCTCCCCCTCTCCCTCCCCCTCTTCCTTCCTTCTTTCCTTCCTTCCTCTCCCCCTCTCCCCCTTCCTTCCTTCCTTCCTTCCTTCCTTCCTTCCATCCTCCCTCCCTCCCTCCCTCCCTCCCTCCCCTTCCTCTCTCCTTCCTTCCTTCCTTCCTTCCTTCCTTCCTTCCTTCCTTCCTCCCTCCCTCCCTCCCTCCCTCCCTCCCTCCCCCCTCTCCCCCTTCCTTCCTTCCTTCCTTCCTTCCTTCCTTCCTTCCTCTCCCCCTCTCCCTCTCCCTCTCCCTTCCTTCTTTCCTTCCTTCCTCTCCCCCTCTCCCCCTTCCTTCCTTCCTTCCTTCCTTCCATCCTCCCTCCCTCCCTCCCTCCCTCCCTCCCTCCCTCCCCTTCCTCTCTCCTTCCTTCCTTCCTTCCTTCCTTCCTTCCTTCCTTCCTCCCTCCCTCCCTCCCTCCCTCCCTCCCTCCCCCCTCCCTCCCCTTCCCTTCCCTTCCCTTCCTTCCTTCCTTCCTTCCTTCCTTCCTTCCTTCCTTCCTTCCTTCCTTCGCTCTTTTTCCCTCCCTCCCTCCTTCCCTCCCTTCCTCTCTTTCTCTCTCTCTCTCTCTCCCCCTCTCCCTCTTTCTTTCTTTCTTTCTTTCTTTCTTTCTTTCTTTCTTTCTTTCTTTCTTTTTTCCTTCCTTCCTTCCTTCCTTCCTTCCTTCCTTCCTCTCTTTCACGATTTGTAAGCGTGGGGTTTTTAAAAAACAAAAAGAATAATAAGAACCAGTCTTTAAATTACATATATTAAGAGTGAGACAGAGACCTAGCAAACGGTCTCTGTGAACCTCAAACTAAGCGCTCCAGATTAATTGGAGGGGTGGGGTTCTGGAGCTCTCGTGATATCCCAGGGTTCTAGACTCCTGTCTGCTTTGGTTTATAGACCTCACTTGCTATTTCAGGGTACTAGGCTCATTTGTGCTCTGGGCACCCATTTCCCCCTTTACGGTTCTAGGTGCCTCTTGGGTTCTAGATCTCTCTAGCTGTGTTCCCGGCATCTCTTTTCTATCATGGGGTTCTAGACTGTTCTCTGCAAACAGTGCTACCTCTGAGGTCTTCTTCCCTACCTCTCTTTGTCCAGATTTTACCTGGATCGTGAAGGCAAATGACCGGGCATACCACGAGCAGTTTCACACGACCTACGCCTGGTGTCTGAAGAAGAAAAAATATGCTGTAAGGAAATGGAACCTCTGTTTTATTGATCTTGTAGTTTATGGGAAGTCCAGTTCCGTCCCCTTCCCCAAACCCTCAGTGCTTACTGCAAATTACCGTATTTTTTTGCTCTATAAGACTCATTTTTTCCCTCCTAAAAAGTAAGGGGAAATGTGTGTGCGTCTTATGGAGCGAATGCAGGCTGCGCAGCTATCCCAGAAGCCAGAACAGCAAGAGGGATCGCTGCTTTCACTGCGCAGCGATCCCTCTTGCTGTTCTGGCTTCTGGGATTCAGAATATTTTTTTTCTTGTTTTCCTCCTCCAAAAACTAGGTGCGTCTTGTAGTCTGGTGTGTCTTATAGAGCAAAAAATACGGTATATTTCCTTTTCTTAAGCAGCAGATTCACTGCAGCTAGGACAAAACATGACTCGGTTCTAGAAGGGGCCGGCCTAAGCGTTAGGCAACCTGCAGTAACAAAATCCTTAATAATAATAATAATTTATTTATAGCCCGCACATCTGGCTGAGTCTCCCCAGCCACTTTGGGCGGCTCCCAATCAAGTGTTAAAAACAGTCCAGCGTTAAATATTAAAAACTTCCCTAAACAGGGCTGCCTTCAGATGTCTTTTAAAGATAGGATAGCTGCTTATTTCCTTGACATCTGAAGGGAGGGTGTTCCACAGGGTGGGTGCCACCACCGAGAAGGCCCTCTGTCTGGTTCCCTGTAACCTCACTTCTCGCAATGAGGGAACCACCAGAAGGCCTCGGAGCTGGACCTCAGTGTCCGGGCAGAACGATGGGGGTATCGACACTCCTTCAGGGATACTGGACCGAGGCCGTTTAGGGCTTTCAAGGTCAGCCCCAACACTTTGAATTTTGCTCGGAAACGTACTGGGAACCAATGCAGACCTCTCAGAACCGGTGTTATGTGGTCCTGGCGGCCACTCCCAGTCCCCAGTCTAGCTGCCACATTCTGGATTAATTGCAGTTTCCGGGTCACCTTCAAAGTTAGCCCCATGGAGAGCGCATTGCAGTAGTGCAAGCGAGAGATAACCAGAGCATGCACCACTCTGGCCAGACAGTCCGTGGGCAGGTAGGGTCTCATCCTGCATACCAGATGGAGCTGCCTCTGGACACAGAATTGACCTTCGCCTCCATGGACAGCGGTGAGTCCGGAATGACTCTTAGGCTGCGCACCTGGTCCTTCAGGGGCACAGTTACCCCATTCAGGACCAGGCAGTCCCCCACCCCCGCCCACCCCCTGTCCTCCCCAATATTGATTTATTGATTTATTAGATTCATATACCCAGTGCTTTTCTTCTGGTGGGATGCAAGGGCACGCATGCCCCTAAACATTTTGCGAATCTAACGGGAGAAGAAACTAAACAAAATTAATTTTTTACTTTCTTCTCTAGCACACTGAAGCGCCAGTTCCGTTGCTACGCCTGATGGCGGCCTTTTGCTATATTTATTTTCCCCCATTTGAACTATAAAACAGTGGTTTTCTTAAGTCAAAATGAGAGTACCCCAAATTTTTATTTTTAGAAAAAAGCACTGCATATTATCTCCCTTCATCCAAAGTTCTTAGGGTGGTATGCAGAATAAAATACAGGATAAAAACAAGTAAATAAGTAAAAACGAAACAGCAAAACAATACCTTCCATCTTCCCATAGACACATTGAATATTAATCAGACCAAGGCCTGGTTGAAGAGGAAAGTTTTTCACGGCGTGTCTAAAAATATATAATGATGGCGTCAGGCGAACCTCCCTGGGGAGAGAATGCCACTAACTTCTCAATATTAGTTGCCTTCTCTCATTTTAGAGCTGCGAGGTGCTGATATGTACAGTCACAATCGAAATGATTAAAAAAAAAAAAACCCATTGCAAATCAGGTTAATTATCTAAATTTACAGACTCAGCTGTTTGCAATGAGTAAATCGAACAGAAGCCATTGAAACAGTTGGACGCAATGGAACGCTTTGAGCCGTTTCCCCCAAAATTCAGCAGAAAACGCAACTTGGATTGTCTCCTTGCAAACATCTGAAAGTCTGTCCCTTTTATGACTGGGTACACAATTTTCTCCTCTTAGGCAAAGACCATAAGACGACCTGGTTGGTCGCTAGATTCTGCGTGCAGATTTGCAGGTGCAGACCACCTCCCCAAAATAAATTAGTTTGCAAGAAAAACAGTCAAAGTCGGCCTCCAGGGCCAATTTGTACGGTAGCCCAAATTTTTAGGTCTTTATGTGTTTATGTGCTTATCCTAGATTTTAATCTTTCAGCTGTTGTTGTACACTGCTTTCAATGTCTATTTTATTCCCGTGAAAGCAGTCCCAGTTGTGCTTTTTGAGCTTGTATTTGACCGTGATAAATTATCATGATGAACAGCAGAAAGTCTGCAAATTTCAATTTGCCATGGGGGTGTTGAATAATTTCGATTGCAACCGTCAATTTCGAAGAGCTAAGCAAACACAACTTGCTGACCCCATTCGTGCTTCCTTCTGGTGGATTTTGGGAGCGCACAGTTTTTTCCCAGTTCCCCCAACTGATTTGATAACTCGAATAAGTCTCAGAACACACACTTTTATTTTTATTTTTTTGTCCTTCCACCTTCGTTTTCAGGGCAACGGCATTAAGACGGCCAAGTATAATGTCCTCACTTTCCTCCCGCTCAACTTGTACGAACAGCTTCATCGGCTGGTTAATTTATACTTCATCTTCATCATCCTCTTGCAGGTAATGGGCTTCTCATGTATTTGGGAACGGGGGTGTCCCAGAGAGGAATTCTGGAGCAACCCATTGGGGGGGGGTCAGTCAGTGACCCCTATTGCTTCAAGCATCAAGACTGGGAGATCGTAAAAGAAACAGATGTAAAATACAGCAGTACCTTGGTTTTCGAACGTCTCCGTTGACGAACATTTCGGTTTACGAATGCCACAAACCCGGAAGTACAGTGGTACCTTGGTTCTCAAGCTTAATCCCTTCTGGAGGTCCATTCCAAAACCAAAGCGTTCCAAAGCCGAGGCGCGCTTTCCCATAGGAAGTCACGCAAAATGGATTAATCCGTTCCAGACTTTTAAAAACAGCCATTTAACGTGAACTTTACTATCTAACAAGAACCATTGATCCATAGAATGAAAGCAATAGTCAATGTGCTGTAAAGGTAAAGATAAAGGCACCCCTGACTGTTAGGTCCAGTCGCAGCCGACTCTGGGGTTGCGGCGCTCATCTCGCTTTACTGGCGAGGGAGCCGGCGTACAGCTTCCGGGTCATGTGGCCAGCAGGACTAAGCTGCTTCTGGCGAACCAGAGCAGTGCACGGAAACGCCGTTTACCTTCCCGCCGGAGCGGTACCTATTTATCTACTTGCACTTTGACGTGCTTTTGAACAACTAGGTTGGCAGGAGCAGGAACCAAGCAACGGGAGCTCACCCCGTTATTGCGGGGATTCGAACCACCAACCTTCTGATCGGCAAGTCCTAGGCTCTGTGGTTTAAATAACACAGTATTGTAGATGATAAAAATTAAAACTAATTTCCCCCCCCCTTACCTGGACTGATGACGGTCATTGTTTGGATGGGGGGCTTTTATCCATTTCCGCAGTCACCCAGTCAATCCATCAGCAGCTGAACTGGGTTCCACACCATTGTGAGAAATCTCCGAATAGTCACTGTTCTTGGCCTGTCTTCTGTTTCAGACTGTTCCCCAAATCTCCACGCTTCCATGGTTCGCTCTCCTCTTCCCCCTCACGCTCCTGCTTTCCATCAGAGGCGTCCGAGACCTGATTGATGACATTGTAAGTATGGGTTGGCACATTGAAGACCCCTCATAGATCTCTCCCCTACAAATTTAATCTTATCAGGGTTCCCTTTTTAGACAATATAGGAACAGGGCTTTTAGTGCTTTTAGTTGGAGGTTGGGTGGCGGCTAACAGATTGAGGTTGAATCCTGACAAGACAGGAGTACTGTTTGGGGGGGACAGGGGGCGGGCGGGTGTGGAGGACTCCCTGGTCCTGAATGGGTTAACCGTGCCCCTGAAGGACCAGGTGCACAGCCTGGGAGTCATTTTGGACTCACAGCTGTCCATGGAGGCGCAGGTCAGTTCTGTGTCCAGGGCAGCTCCATCTGGTCAACAGGAGGAGACCCCACCTGCCCACGGACTGTCTTGCCAGAGTGGTGCATGCTCTGGTTATCTCCCGCTTGGACTACTGCAATGCGCTCTCCATGGGGCTGCCTTTGAAGGTGACCTGGAAACTACAACTAATCCAGAATGTGGCAGCTAGACTGGGGACTGGGAGCAGCTGCCGAAACCATATAACACCAGTCCTCAAAGACCTACATTGGCTCCCATGATGTTTCCAAGCACAATTCAAAGTGTTGGTGCTGACCTTTAAAGCCCTAAATGGCCCAGTATCCTTGAAGGAGTGTCTCCACCCCCAACGTTCAGCCCAGACACTGAGGTCCATCACTGAGGGCCTTCTGGCGGTTCCCTCCCTGCGAGAAGTGACTTTACAGGGAACCAGGCAGAGGGCCTTCTCGGTGGTGGCACCCTCCCATCATGGAAGTTGTCAAGGAAATTAACAACTACCAGACTTATAGAAGACATCTGAAGGCAGCCCTGTTTAGGGAATCTTTTAATGATTAATAGACTATTGTATTTTAATATTTTGTTGGAAGCCACCCAGAGTGGCTGGGGAAACCAGCCAGATGGGCGGGGTATAAATAATAAGTTGTGGTTGTTGTTGTTGTTAGTCTGCACGTCCTGGGAATTTATGTAGGGCAGGCAGGATAAACCTGACCTGTATGTCTATATAGTAAGGTAAAGGGACCCCTGACCATTAGGTCCAGTCATGGCCGACTCTGGGGTTGTGGCGCTCATCTCGCTTTACTGGCCGAGGGAGCCGGCGTATAGCTTCTGGGTCATGTGGCCAGCATGACTAAGCCGCTTCTGGCGAACCAGAGCAATGCACGGAAACACCATTTACCTTCCCACCGGAGCGGTACCTATTTATCTACTTGTACTTGACGTGCTTTCGAACTGCTAGGTTGGCAGGAGCAGGGATCCAGCAACAGGAGCTCATCCCGTCATTGCGGGGATTCGAACCGCCGACCTTCAGATCTGCAAGTCCTAGGCTCTGTGGTTTAACCCACAGCGCCATCCGCGTCCCTTGTTTATATAGTACTGGCAATGGAAATAACTGTTTTCCTCTCCTCCTTTCGCTCCACAGGGCCGTCATCATAGCGATTGGGAGATCAACAGCCGCCCCTGCGAGATTTTGACGGGGAAAAGGTGAGAAAAGGGGCAGGCATTTCAGGGCGCATTGACTGCCTCTGAGAGGGGGAACCAGCCCCTGCCCTTCACCCTCGCTCTCCTTTACAGTTGCTCAGCCCCACGGAGGTCCTCTGTGGCAAGGGGGGGTGGGGGTGGAGGGTGTCAAGCCACAGCATGAGCCTCTTCCCTTTTGTGTGCACGGCTGTTTCC